>NC_017850.1:448948-455889 GCF_000002495.2 Pyricularia oryzae 70-15 | reverse complement strand
AATATTAATATTAATTTAAACACATATACGTTAATTAATAAATAAGATTTAACGGCCGTTTAATTCCGGAACTGGCGATTATATTTAAATTACTAAGAAATGTTAGTTCCCGGATTAAAAAATAATAAATAGGATATCTATTAATTAAAACGGTTTATAAAATTTTAAATATAGCATATATATATTCGAAATATTCGAATTTTGGAGAGGGTTATGGAAACCTTACGTTAATTATTTTTAACAGTTACCAAAAGGCCCGTTTCCGGAATAATAATTATTAAATTTGAAAACCGAAATTATTAATAACAAAAAACAGTGGAAAATATAAAATATAATAATTTCCAAATTATATTACGGCAAATTGCAACATTAAATATTACGGAAAAAATAAAACCATATTTCCAAATAATACTAGTTATAATTGTTAAAACCTTCTCAAATAACATCCCAATATTATTATAAAAATAATTTGGATAAATAAATCTGCTTTTAAAACTTACGGAATGGAAATAAACGGTATTGGAAACCGGTTTTAAAAAGGGTTTAAGACGATAATACGCCAACAACGGAATACAAAATAGAAATAAATACTGTCAAAAGAAATTAAACCAAATAAAATTTCAAAATAATTGAACTTTTTTCGAAATGCGACCCGATTTACAAAACCTTTTATACTGGAAATTTTTTAACGACCGTGGAAAACGGATTTTCAAAAATGAAAAATTAAAGCGTTTTGGCGTAATAATAAAAAATACCCAATATTTTCTTTTTATTTGGGAAACGTTTAAATTCAAACTAAATTAATTCATATATTTTTCGGCACAGCGGGGAAAAGACCAATATTATATTTAAAGGTTACCATTATATAAAATATATATTTGAAGGGTTAATACGAATTTACTAAAACCCGTACACGGGATTACGCGCAGGGTATTCTTTTACCAATAAATTAAATGGCGGTTTGTTTTTAAATTCTTTCCATTTATTATTTTTAAAAATAATCAAAATTGTAAAAATGAAATCCCTATTTATTTATATTCTTAATACGATAATAATTATTTTGTTAACCGTTTTTAAAGGTTTTTTGTACCCTTTTGGTGAAATAAATACAAATACTATACGTAATTAATATATATTAAATTAGGGTTTTCGAATTGCAAATTTAATTTTATATTTTACATTTTATATTTTAAATACTGAGAGTATTAGAATTTCTGTTATTTAAACTATTAAATTAAATACCGTTACTTTTTTAAATTTTAGGCAGCGAACGGTAGTTTATACGAATTTGGAAACTATTATATTAGTAAAACTAGACGCCCTATAATCGGGAATAAAAAGTTATTATCCGTTAAATCCAAGTTTGTAACGTTATAAATTTAATTTCCAGATTTAAAATCAAAATCCCTTTTTAAATTTGCATTCTCACTTTTTATAATTTTTAACGTTTTTCTTTTTGAAATAACCAAATTTCTAGCGTATATATATATATATATATTTATAAATTTCACGGTAAGATTTTATATACGGCCCCTCTAACAAGTAAAACGCTTAGCACCGGCTAAATAACAAATAGATAAAGAACTGCCGAGGAAACGCCGAAAGATATCGGTTAATTATTTAAAAACTATTTTAACTACATTTAAAAAATTAAGAGGAAAACCCATAAAACAGGCTAACCCGGTTTTAGGGGGTAATTAAATATCCGCGTTCCATGACCCAGCTAAAATCCCCTCCATAAATAATAAGGACCCCGAAAACAATTTGTGGACCAAATAACCACGTCGCCCCCAACAAAAGTTTTTAAATAATATAAAACGAACCCAAATTATTACTTTTTTAAAAAGGGACCATTATATTTTCCATTTTTTATTATTTTCCCTGGTGGTTTTATAGCCAATAAAATAAAAGAGTTTATCGAATAAAATTATTGTAAAATAAATAATATCAAATAAATTTATTGCAAACTAGTGAATAGAACCAAAAGAATTATCGCGAACGCCAAAACAAATAACAAAAAAAAACCCCAACTAGCCAAAACCTTCCATCGTCTGGTTTAATATAATTGTTATAGTTTTCCACGATTTATCCCCATATTTTCTCGTTTTCGCCAGGTTCCCTCCAAAGAAGTTTCAAATCTCCCCATTAGGGAGTAGAAGGTTGGGGTGCTGGGCCCAAACGGTTTCTAAGACCAGATATTAAACGTATTAACGACAAGTTTGAAGCGAAATTTACACAAAGAAACTCTCAAAAGAAGCGTAGAAACAGGTTAGAAAGTCGTGACAGATAAATCTTCCCTGCAGTGGTCACTATAAAACGCTCAGCACCGGTTAAAAAACAAACAAATAGAAAAACTGCCGAGGAAGCGCCGAAAAGTGTGGGTTAATTGTTTAAGAGCTGTTCTGGCTAAACTTAGAAAATTTAGAGAACCCATAAAACCGGCTAACCCGGTTTTAGGGGGTGACTAAACATCCGTATCCCATAACCTAACTACAGGGGAGTAAACGAGCTTTATAAAATTAAACAAATGGATTTAAAATTTTATTATATTTATTCGGGGAATTAATTTGTTAGGTTTTTTGCATTCTTTCAATAGTATGATAATAAGAATATAGCTTTTTTTAAATATTAGGTTTTAAAATTATATTAGTATTTATTATAAAATCGGAAATACTAGGGGATAGAAATATAATATTTAAAATGTTTGTTCAGTAAGCGTGGTTTTAATGTAAATAATATGATAAATAGCCATGATTTTGTTAAAATTAAATAAACCGCTTGCATTTTCCACGGTTTTTCAAATAATAATAATTTTTTATATTTTGAACATTTAAATAATAATAGGATTTTATTAGACCTGGATTATTTATAATAAAAAAAAAGGTAATATATTATTAGGTTCGCAAATACTTTCCGAAACCTGGAATTAATATAAAAAACCAAAGATTAGGTTTTGCATTCGGTTGTACCGCCCGTATTCGAAACTTTGCACTTTTTTGAAAAATTAAAACTATTATATACGAAAAATAATATTGGGTTACGGGCGATTTCTTTTAAAAAAGAATTATCTTGATATTTTATTATTATTATAAAATTGTTTATAAATATATATTATATTAATTACCCATTTTAATAACGGCGACAAAATATTTAATTCATTTCTTTAATATTTTTATATAATAAATATTATTTAAAGCCGGACAGCGTATTTATAACGTATTTTGGGGTTTTATTTTGTATTAAGTATAGCGCAATTGCCTCTAACAAACAATTACTCTTTTGCGGAAAATGGCTGTAAATAAAAAAGGTTAATATATATATGACGCGATAATTTATTAATATAAAAAAATTTGTAATTTGCAAAAAAGAATTTATATTTCCATATATTACCTGGTCGCCATATTAACGGCCATAACACCCGTGAAAGATGGATAAGAAACCAAAAAAACTTTTCGAATTAATATGCAAAACTTGGCCCACCCAGACGTATTCCTGGAAAACAACTCCCATTTCCATAAAAACTGGTCACGTGGAAATTACCCCAAAAATTACACCCTGTCCCTTAAAAAAATCCTTTAGGGGAAAAGGGACGATAAAAAAATCTTCAAAAGCTGGAATAATAAAAATAAAAATAATTTTTAATACCGCACCCCGGTTGTTTTTAATAAATATGGGAAATATATTGCTGGAAATTCCGATTATTCTGTCGAAAAAACCAAAACCAAGCAATTTAATGTCCGGGAACTTAGAAATATTAAAATTGGCCAAAAAAGGCAAAGGGAACTTAATTAAACCCAAAAACCGAAGAAAAAGGCCAAAACAAAAAAGGAATAGGAGAAATATAAAGCTTATATTAGTGCTATCGCCAAGAGTTCGAGAAAAACTTTGGGGTATATGGTTTTTACGTTGGTAATGCACCGGCGCACTATTGAGAATTTTGAAAATAATGTAAATAGCGGGTATTCTTTCCTGGACTTTGCGGTCCATTAGGGAATTAATACGGTAAAAAACCTGGAAATTTTAATAAAAGAATTGGAAAACAAATATTAAAGATTTAATAAAATCGTTAAATATTCCGCCGACAATGGAATTTTTAGTAGATAAGTGGATGGATTATTTATTTGGTTATAATTAAAACAACTTCCCACTCCTATTAAATAGCCTGCTGCCTCTGGTCCAACCGGTTAAATTAATAGGTTTGACCCAATATTCCAATTTTCTATTCCCTAATAAAAAAATTTGAAACGTTTTTGGAAGGAATTTGTCGGAAATGAAGAAATAAAAGGATAAACCGTGAAAAAATATAACGATTATATTAAACCAAATAATGGGGGGTTTTGGTTAATTAAACTTTTCCTTTTTTTTATTTCGATGTTCGCGATAACTTTCTCGGTCCTATTTATTTGTTTGCAATAAATCCATTTAATATTTTCTGTTTTACAATAATTCTTTTTCATTCGAAAAATCTTATTATTTTATTGGCCATAAAGCCACTAAAATAATTTTGGAACATGGAAAATATAGTGGTTTTTTTGGGGGGTAGTAATTTGGCGGTCGTTTTATATTATTCAAAGACCCTCGTTGGAGATAATATGGTTGTTTTATCCACAGATTGGGTTCGGGGTCCTTATTATCTGTGGAGGGGACTTTGGTTGGGTTACGGGATGCAAACGGTTAGTCACCCCCTAAACTAGCTTCAGTGCTTAGCCTAGACCCCGGCTGCGCAGGGGGCCGAGCGCTCCATATACCTTACCAGCCACATAGTTTTTCGACCAATTATATCGGTCGAAGAAAAACCGCTCGTTCTAGTTTGACGACACCTTGTCAAATTTAGCCGTACATGGGGGTTGGGATGCGTAGTATGCGCAATGTGCACGCACCGTACAGACAAAAACAATATAATTAAAATATTATGCATTTTATATATTAGAATAAAAAGTCGAATAATAAATCGAATAAAAATTATAAAAAATGTAGAGGAAATATTATTATATAGCCAAAGTTTTGGGGTTTTTAACAGTTTTTTATCTTTTCTTTTACCGCCTATATTGGCCGGGTTATTAACCGTTTTACCTATTTTATCCGTATTTTTAGTTTTTGTAATATAAACAAATATATACACAGGAAAAATTCCAATTTAATTATAAAAATAATATTTATATTTATGTATATATATAAAACTATTTTATTATTATTTTTATCACATATATTTAAAATTTTATAATAAGAAATATTAAGTTTATTAAATTTATTAACTTTATTTTACTTTTATAAATAATAGTTTGGTATTTAAATCTTTATATATAATGTTATTAAATATATTTAACGTATAATATATATTTTGATTTGTTTTTGAAAAAATCATTTATTTAAATAAATTTAAAAACAATAATAATAATTGCAAATATTGATATTTTTATTTATAAAATGGCCAATTTGAAGTTTTTTGCAAGACGAATTTAACGTGGGCGTTTGATTCCATATTACCTCCAATTGTCAAAATTTTAATTTTGGTACCGTAGAAATTAATTAAAATGCAAACCCGTTTCGATTGCAAATTTTACTAAATTTTAATTTATTTTACCTATTTGGTTTTTTAATCCGTTATATTACGTAACATTAGTACCCGAGTTTATATGTATGAAATTTATTCCAATATTACCCTTTATGTACAAAAAGTTTTTGAAGTTTTATTAAAAAATAAAATAATAATAAAATAAAATCGAAAGAATATAAGATTTTAACAAAACCCAACCTCCATATAAAAATAAAAGAAGGCCTATACCCAATTCGGCCAATTTGCGCATTAAAAATATAAATCAAATCGTTGCTAATTAATACGGCCGACCGTATACCCAACGTGCAATTTGTATATTTTTACAATTTGTATTTAATTTATTATAAAGGAGTGAAATTTTGAAAATCGCGATTTTACCTCCATGTACGGCGAAAATCGACAAATTGTCCTCAGACCTAAACCAGAAAATTCTTTGGTTAAACCCACAGGTACAAACAAAACCACGAATTGAGCCACGTTTAATTATAAAACTTTGGGTTCTACGGATAAACCCTGAAATTATAAGTATATTAGTTTTAAAATTTAAATTAAACCCCCCTTATTTCGCAGAATAGACCGAGCGCTCCATATATTTTACTAACCATATAGTTTTTCTACTGATTATATTGGCGGAAGAAATCACGGTTTTTTTAATTTCAAAACCTTTTGTTAATTTTCGCCAATTACGGGCAAATTTGACCAACGCGTTACGAATATAATAATTTTAACAATTACCATTTGTATTTAAAATAAAAGAAATCTTACCATTTGTATATTTATACCGACCAAACCTCCTATTACCAACCCAATCTTACTATTTGTATAAAAATAAAATGGAAAATTTATTATCGCTAATAACTACTTTAATTTCCCCGGCAATATTCCCCTTTACGCAACTCGCATTACAAATTTATTTATTTTCGGATTTTACGTTATTATTTTCCACGCTATTGCAATTTTCATTATTTAATTCTTTATATAAAAATAAATTTAAAAAGGAGTTTACGCGATTTTCATTCGATTAATTCCAACCTGTAAACGTTTTCGAACCGGAACGCGTTAATTGCATTACCCAAAACGACGTCGAAATTATTATAATACGCGATATTTTACAATTATAGTATAATAGTGCCCGTCGGACCAATTTCCGCCAATATATATATTTTTAATTAACGGTACCAAATATTAATAATATTATTCGGTCCGTTCCAATACGTATACGATTTTTTGAAAAAAATATTGCGCAATATTAATATTCGAAAACGTTTGCGTAATAATAGCGTTAAATTCCATTTTAATAATAAGCCGTCTTTTTATCGCCAAAGTATTTTTACGCCAAAAATTCCAAAAATTAATATAATAGTTATATATATATAAATGTTTC
>NC_017850.1:235557-447948 GCF_000002495.2 Pyricularia oryzae 70-15 | reverse complement strand
GTAAAATTAAATTATTTGTAAAAAATTATATTATAATATTTGGGAATAAAATAAGTTTTATAATTAATATATATAATTTGCGCATTATTAATATATTATATATACGTTAGTGAAATTTAATTCGTACGGGAATTAATTATTATATATACGTTAGTGAAATTTTAATTCGTACGGGAATTAATTATAAAAAAGAATATAATTGCAAAATAATTTGAATCCGAACAAATTCCCGCTAGTAATTTTACAAAACCCCTAATATTTCCGATTTATAAAATGCTTTTAAAATTTATACGGTTAAAACTTTTATAAATTTCATTTTAATTATTAAATTTTAAAATACCAAATTAATTTGTTAATTAATTACTATTATTATTTCTTTATTTGCAATTATTACATCTTTGTTAATTTGGTACCAGCCGTCTCATTTAAATTTACCCTAAATAAAATAATTAATAAACGGTTTATACTAGCCCAATAACCAACATTAAGTCCAAATTGAAATAATACGCGTTTTTTGTGATTTACCAATTTAAAATACCTGATATATTATATTTACTTGGAATCTTCTAATAATAAATAACCAAATTAACTATTTAACCTAATAATTAATTCCGTGGGTTATAATTTGTAAATTCTAGGTTCGAATTTGGGAATTGTTATAATTTTCGGGGGGTTTTTTCAATTCGGGGGTTCGTTTAATTTGGGGTCCAATTTAACTAGGGGGTTCGGTACAAAAAGTTTAATTATTTAAAGGGTTCGAACTGGGTTGGAATATAAAAAGGAAATTCTTTTTTTTATATAGTTTTTTTCGATTTTACTTTTTTGGATTAAATGGTAAAAAAGGGGGTATTAATTATATATATTATTTTGCATATAATATACCTATTTTTATTTGTATATAATTTTTAATATATAGCGCCCAAACGAGTTTATTAGAATTCCGTTAATTTATTATATATAAGAATTGCAATTCAAAAATTAGCAAATGGAATTAATAATTTGCACTGGGTTTAATAATTATTTTGCATTTCCAAATTAATTATCCTATACCGGGTTAAGAACTTTACCAAATTCGCATTTATATGCAAATTTAAAAATGGGTTATATATATATACAAGTGTTTTTTTTCAAAAACCTATATAATTTAATTTTTCGGAAAATTATTTGCAGTACCGGAAATCTTTTTAACGTAACGACCCCCATTTTAATATTAGAAAATATATGAAAAAAAGCAAATTTCCCCCAATTAACATAACCAATGTCCCAAATTTTAATCCATATTTATTTTATATTTACAAAGTATTTGTATTATTGTTACAGCGTTTTTATTACTGGTTAATATTACCCCGCACCTAAAGTTTACCCCTAAGCCCCTATTAACACACTAATATTATTAGTATTTCTAATTTCCCTTTTATTATTCTTTTGGGTTTCTTTAAATATTATCCTGAATTAATAAATTTTGGGGTTTTTTAATAGGCTATTACGTATTATTAAAAGCCGGAGATATATAATTGTTAAATATATTTATTTAAATAAAAATGCAATTTTTGAAACAAATAATGTCCAAATTCTTAAAAACAGCCGAAAAGAATAAAAGAGCATTAACTATAATATTAATATAATATAATTATTAGTTTTAAAAAGTGCTGTAATTAATAAAAAAACAAAAAACTAAATTGTATAAAAATATCACCAAAATCAATTGCGAAAAACAATATTAAAATCGGGTAATTTCGCGGGGTTAAATACGGAAATAATCCAAGCGGGACTTTTTCCCGCGATTTATTAATTATAAGCAACTATTTATTATCTGGGCAGCCGCCAAATAAATATAATATAATAAAAATATTTAAAATAAATAAAACAAACTTTTGTAAGAATTATAAAGGGTATTTAAAAAGAAATAACAAACGCGCCGGGAAATTATTAATTGTTATTGCTATTATTTGTATATTAAAATTTGAATTTTTACCCCTAATAAAATTTGCAAAAAACGCGTTAATAAATATAAAACCATATAATATAATAATATTATAACGGTTAAAAAACAAAAATTATTAAAAACATTAATTTTAATTTAAATATCCATAATTATTATAATTTATATATAAATAATAAATAGAAAACAAAGAATAAGAAAATCACCGTAATAATATAGTCTCAGTGCTCAGACTAGACCCCCTTGCTGCGCAAGGTGGACCGAACGCTCCATATACCTTACCAGCCACATGGTTTTTCGACCAATTACATCGGTCGAAAAGATAGCGCGCGTTTTAGTCTGAGGACATTTCGTCGATTTTCGTCCTTAACCGACAAATCTGCACAGTATTTGCACTGTGCGCGCACCGTACAGGCAAAAGGCGATATAGTTAAATTACTGTGCATTTTATATATTGGAATAAAAAATCAAATAACAAATCGAATAAAAATTGTAAAAATGCAAAAAAATACCGCTATATAACCCAAAGTTTGGGGGTTGTAACGATATTTTATATTTTGTTTTACCGCTTATATTGGCCGGGTATTAGCCGTTTTACCTATTTTATTTATATTTTTTATTTATTATTTTATTTACCGATATATATATTATAAAAATTTTAATTTTCAGAAACAAATAATATCTAAATTTATTAAAATAAACATCTATTTTATTTTTTTTATTAAAATAATTATTTAAAATTTTATTATAAAAAATATAAATTTTAATATATTTATTATTTTGTTAATAAAATAGCCAATTTAAAATATATTGCTAAAAGAATTTTACGTGGGCGTTTATATATATAGCCAATTCCTATATTAAAGCTTTGGTTAATTTATTGGTAAAATTGGTAAAAATATAAACCCGTTTCGATTGCAAATTTTAAAAACGTAATATTTATATTTTTATTAATAAAATAACCAGGTTTTGGGTTTTTGAAAAAAAGATTTAACGTGGACGTTTGTATATATATAGAGTCCAATATATAAAATTTTGGTATTGGTATCGTTAAAATTGGTTAAAATACAAACCCGTTTCGATTGCAAATTTTGGATTATTTTTATTTATATTACCTTTTCGGTTTTTTAATACGTTATATTACGTAATATTAATACCAAATCTTATATATATATAATTTATACCAATATAGCCCTCCATATACAAAAAATATAAAGTTTTATTAATAAATAAAATAATAATAAAATAAAATCAAAAATTAAATATTTTAACAAAATTTGGATTGCAACCAACCCCTTTAATGGGTTTATATTTTAAATTTTACCAATTTGGATATTAAAAATAAAAATTAAATCGTTGTTAAAAATTTGGTCAAATATTATATCCAATATGCAAACCGTATATTTTTACAATTTTTATTTAATTACTTATAAAAGAGTGAAATTTTTGTTCAATTATTTATTATATGGTATTATTGTGACGAACGGCGAAAATCGACAAGGTATCCTCAGACCTGAACCAAAACGATCGTTGCGTGGACCTACAGGTATATTGCAACGCCGCAATTGAGCCACGTTCAATTGCGGAGCTTCGGGCTTCAGGGATGAGCCCTGAAACTAGTAATAATATTTGAATAAAATAATAAGAATTAAACAATATTAAAACAAAAGTTAAATTACCCTTACACAAGAATAAGTAATAAAAAATATCCGCAGGTAATAATAAAAGAATTGTTAATAGCAATATAAACAGACAAATTATTATTATATAATATTATATATTTATTCCGGATTAATATCAAATAAGTTTGCAATTACAGTTATTAAATTTGCTGTAAGTTTTACATACGCGTAATTTAAACTGGTAAATATTATAAATTAATTCGGAAAAAATATAATTAATAAAATCTTATATTAGAAAATAAATCTTTTAATAAATAATTATCCATACCACGTAAATTTTATCACCCAATTTATCAGTTAAAAATTGTATTAATAAGAGTGGCAATTTAATTATTGGAAAAAAATAACAAGTTTATGCTAAAATTCAAATCCGGCAAAACGTTTACATAATATTATTGCAGGTTTTGAAAAATCCTACTTAATAACACGGACCCGGAACGGAAAAAAAGGGGTTAAAATTAGGGGTTAATTTTCAAATATCAAAACCGGTGAGTTGGTTGGATTGTTATAAGGGGTTAAAAACAAAAGGGACATAAGCACTTCAGGGCCCTGTCCATTTGTGGGTCACACGGTCTAGTCGGAGGTTTTGAACACTGAGATTAAAGCCAAGATAAGTTTCATGAATCCTAACACCACATTGCGTCAACCATTTGTAAATATTAAATCGTGATTTGGCAAGGGAGGGAACCTGCAGTTACTACATACAGATGCTACCTTCTATTCAAATGACATGTGGCGGTCATCGCGTCATTATGAACCTATGATTTCACCCCTGTGTCACCTTCCAGTGGTCAAGGCCAATCAAGATGGTCGTAACCAAATATCGCAACTTGGAGTACGACTGAAAATGTCACGTCGGAGCACCACTCGGTTTTCTTCTTGGAATGCCATACACACTAGGCAAATATGATTCGATCATTGTCGCAGCCGGTACGATTCCACACCCGCCTGTTACTACCTCTCACGCCTCGAGCTTCCATCGTGTCTTTCATCCATAGAGTACGAAAGACCGACTGTATCTGCAGCCTAGAAGTTCAAACTGGGAGAAGAAACATGTCTGTCACAGCCGGCTCTCGTCAAAAATTCGAGCAACAGTTCGAGGCCACCTCCGGCGCCACCAATGCCGTGTGGATACACAACGACACATATGCGAACAGATCCGGACACATTCTCAAGGCACTGGCCGGAGACATCGAGGCAGACGTCTGTGTTGTGGGCTCCGGAATCGCCGGTATCTCTGTTGCGTACGAACTCGTGACTCGCGGCAAACATGTTGTTTTGCTCGAGGCTCGCGAGGTCTTGTCGGGAGAGACGGGCCGAACGAGCGGTCACCTGTCCAACGCCCTGGATGATGGTTATCTTGAGATACAGAAGAAACACGGGACGCAAGGAGCGAAGGCAGCTGCCGAGAGCCACACTTGGGCTCTGAACTACGTCGGAGAGCTTGCGAGAAAGTTGGGCATTGACTGCGAGTATCGCCAAGTGCCTGCTTACACCATATCCCAGTACTCGCGCAATGACGCAAAACACGCCGAGGACTTGGAGGAAATCAAGAAAGAGGTACAGATGGCGCAGCAATTGGGAATTGATGTCGAGTTCAACGAAGGCCTGCAGGTCAAAGGTTGGTCATCTGAGCCTGGCAGACCGGACCAGCGCGACGGTGCAGTTTGGCGCAACCAGGCAACATTCCACCCAACAAAGTATGTCAACGGTGTCCTCGGGTTTCTTTTAAAACAACCAAACTTCAGGTGCTTTACACAGACAAGGGTCATGTCGGTCAACGAGCCTGGCATCGAAATCCTTGGGGTTGGGAACAAGCACGTTGAGGTCAAGACCCAGTATGGAAACAACGTGACGTGCGAATATGCAGTTGAGGCCACGAATGTCCCGCTGCAGAAGCTCAGTGTTGTTGCCGAGCTGGAATACGATCGCACGTACTGCATCGCCATTCGAGTCCCCAAAGGGTCTGTCGAAGACTGCCTCATCTACGATACCGCCGAGGAATACAAGTATGTGAGGCTGTCTGCATGCGACGAGAGTGACGATTATCTGGTTGTCGGTGGCATGGACCACAAAGTCGGCCAGGAGAACACGGGCGGTCGGTTTGAGGAATTGGAGACGTGGACCAGAGAACGCTTTCCACAAGCTGGTGCCGTCGATTACATGTGGAGTGGTCAGGTTTTTGAGCCCGTGGATTACATGGCATTCATCGGTCTTAACCAAGCCTGCAAACGCACCTTTATCGTCACGGGCGACTCGGGGAATGGTCTGACCCATGGTGTGATTGCGGGCAGGCTTATCGCAGACGAAATTGATGGTCAGCGCAACAGCTGGGCCGACTTGTACTCCCCAAAGCGCATGATGTCGATTGTTAAATCGGCGACAACAATGCTTGCGCACGACATGCAGATCAATTCACAGTACAAGCGGTTTCTCCAGACGGACATTACAGATATCGAGGATCTAATTCCTGGATCAGGCGGTGTGATGAACCCCAAGACTCAAAAGCCAATCGCCGTGTACAAGGACGAGAATGGCAACATCACCAAGGTCAGCGCTTTGTGTCCTCATATGAAGGGCGTTGTATGTTGGAATGGCGTAGAGAAATCATGGGATTGCCCTGTCCATGGTAGCCGGTTTTCCAAAGATGGTCTGTGTGTTGAAGGGCCTGCCAAGGGAAACCTTGAACCTGTCGCTTGAACAAGCAGCCCGACCCCAGAGGCAAGAAAAGAGGGATTGGTAATTAGCACTGTTTCTTGTTGTATGGCGTCGGTCGTTCACTTTGCAGGCTAAAGTGCATCTAGCACTGGTTCTAGCCAAGACCTAGTTTCTAAATATCTACCTAGTTTACGTAGTTGAAGAAAAATAGTCCAGCCAAATGGTGGCGATCAGTCCCCAGCAGACGAAAGTCAGAAGCCAGTTGGGAATCTTGACATGATGAACATGATCGTCGCCAAATCCCACAAAATGGGGTACGTTTCCAAAGTTGCTTACTGTAGATATACCTTTGTATCAAAATATCTACTTCGGTGCCTGCTTATCTACATACCTGGCACCTACGTCGGGTTAGGGAAACCTTTTGCAAAATAATCGACATTTTATTGGTTAGTGAGAGGTACATACACAGCGGCCTGGTTTTCGTGACGAGGAAGAACAAAAAAAGGCGTTTGCCAGGTGGACAATAAAAGCGGGCGGGTGTAAATGTTTGTCTTTGACGTACTGGCTGACAGCTCCATCACACCTCCAGGCCTACCTACCTTACCTATCCAGTGTTTCTTCCACCACCGACACCCCCGTACCTAAAGGTATATATATATTTTTTTTCACACATGATACATGAATATATGTCGATTCAAACCCACAGCTGAAACAACGGAGCAAGCGCACAAGGAATGCTGCGCCCTTCGAATGCCTGCGATATAATCGTACAGACATACAAAAGTTGTGCCATATGAAGAACGGATAGCCACCTAACAGCGAGGTACTTCGGTGAGTGCCTTAGCTAGGTAGGTAGGTAGACACCTAGGTAAGGCAGACATATTGCTTATGATCCAATTGCTAGGAACGCCGCAGTCGGAGGCATCCGGTGTCACTGCCTTCAATCGACCTACCCGAATCCTTGGTGGATTGCCCCAAGGGAACACCACCGACAAAAGTGAGGCGGGTTCCCAGCAATAATAAATTTACGGATCGTTGGGAAGATTGATGTGCACAAACAACTGAGGCAGGTAGCAAGTAGGTACCTTACCTAAGGTAACATCTACCTGCATTACCAGAATGAGATGCGGAATAGGCAAGGGAAGCAAGTACCTAGACTGATGCACGGTCCTATCCCTCCACAAGTCGGAACAGTCAATACTTTGTAATGTAACTGCCATATATGGGTTGCCAGTACCCACCTCCGTACCTTCCTCACCTTAGCTGACCATGATTTCACATCCATACATTCTTTGGGAGCGAAGATGGTGTTCACTCTGTACCTGCCTACCTACCTACCTACTCAGGTAGGTAGGTAGCTATTCCGCTGCAGTGTCGCCCTGGTCTACACTGCAGCTGGATGGTGACAGGCAAACAAAGACTCAACCTGCCGTCTTCTCCCACCGCCATTTACACCGGAACATTCTCTTTCTCCCTAGCTCAAGGTACTGTAACATTGAAAGACCCAAGCGGACCGTTGGGTTTTTTTTTTGCTTTTACTCACTCATTGCCGACTGCTCGAGCTGCCTGCCGTTCGCTGGTCCTCCCACCGCCTTTCTTTTTGGTGTCTCGATTCCATCCATTTACTCATGCATTCACCCATCATTCGCGGATAGCTGTCACTGACCTGTCAATACTGAAGTCACAAAGACCAGAGCGACACCACACACTCTCGGACCCTAGGCCCTTCACCTGTTTCCATAACCGTTCTAGAGCTGTCTATCCGTATACAGCAGCAAAGATCCTCTAGTCTGACTCGCCCAAGTCCGCCAATTTTAGCAGGATGATGGTTTTCCCATCGTTCGGGCCTACGCAGCTTGTACCGCTGATCACGGCCCTGCATTATGCATACCCGGCAGCTGTCTTCATCTACTACATAGCTTCTTCGGCCGTAACCGTCTGCACCTTACAATCTTCGGTTGACCGAGCCAGGCATATGTATCTCGGCACCCTGGCATGTTTAATGGTTGCCTTCATCTTTACATTCGTTGTGGAGCTAGGTGTGCTCCTGACCGTCTCCTCAATTGGAGGTTGTCTCAGTCAAATACGCCCAGACATAGTCATAGGTCTCCTCTCTCCGATCCTCGTCTTTGGAGTCCTGGTGGCCGATCTCTTCGGAACCGTGGCTCCAGTGTGGCGTACATATATCGGTCCATATGTCCTAGCTGCGCTGACAGAGCCATTGCTTGCCATCCTCAACCAAACTGCTGACAGCCCGTCAAGCTGGCGTTGGCCGGACTACACAGCGCTGGGAGCTGTGATGGTCCGCGAAACCTTGGCAGTATCGATCTTGGTGCTGTATGCAAGCGGTCGTCCAAAGGTCGAGGCACCGTCCTCGCCTGACGATACCGAGCGGCAGCCACTTCTACAGAAGACAGACAACTCTGTCGTTCATGGCAATGCTGGGCGCTATGGATCTACACAGGCTGAAGATTCGAGCGAGCGGACGCAACCAGGCGAACAGCAAATCGGAGATGGCTCTAAGGTCAAGGCCAAGGCCAAGTCCAAGGACACCGCCGAGTCCCCTTACGAACGCAGAAGACGCGAGGCCAGGGAGAGAATGGAAACCCGACTTCGACAAGAGGGTAACTGGTTCTTATACATAAAGAGCTTCGCTGTAAGGATTATATTTGACACATGTGGCCCTCTTAACCCTCGTACTAGTTCGAGCTACAGAGTTGGGCTCCCTAACACAGCATGCTAATTCTCAAGGTTTCTTGCACAGGTATTCCTGCCCTACATCTGGCCTGCCGGCGATCGAGTCCTACAGCTACATGCAGTGCTTGTAGGGGTGTGTCTGCTTGCCAACAACGCGCTCAACGTGCTCATACCGCGGCAAATGGGCGTCCTGACCGATAGCCTGAGTGGTGCCAACAATGAGGACCCCTGGGTTCAGGTCATTATCTTTGCCGCCCTTCGGTTGGCAGCTTCTGAAGCTGGCCTCTCCTTTGCCCGCCAATGGCTCTGGATACCTGTCGAGAACTACTCGGCTGCTGCATTGAGTTCGGCAGCCTACTCGCACGTTCTCAATCTGTCGGCCGACTTCCACGACTCCAAGGGAATTTCCGAACTCAGCATGGCTATTCAGTCGGGACAAAGCCTCAGCGGCCTGCTAGACTCGATCTGCTTCCGCGCCATGCCTATGATGATTGACTTGTGTCTCGCCTTCGCCTACCTGTCAACTACATTTGGGCCCTACGAGGGGCTCATCACTGTGGCTACCGCGGTCATATTTTTTCACATTGCGACCCGGATGCTCGCGAAGCTCAGCGAGCCACGAAAGAGTGAAATCAGCGCATGGTTCCACGAGCACTACGTTCTTCAGGCCGGAATCCAGGGTTGGTCAACCGTCACCTGCTTCAACCAAGTACCGTACGAGGAGAACCGCTACACTGAAGCCGTCAAGGACAGAGTGACAAAGTCCGAGACAGTATACACAGGATATCTGTTCGCATACGCCTTTCAGTACCTTGTCCTTCTGGCTGGTCTCCTGGCCGGGTCCTTTTTGGCCGTGTACCAGGTGGCATCAAAGGAAGCCACAGCAGGACAGTTTATAATGCTCCTTACGTACTGGGGCCAGCTGGTATCCCCGCTCAACTATTTTGCTGGACTCGGCAAAACCATTTCACGAAATCTTGTTCAAGCCGAACAGCTTTTGGAGATCATGCAGAAAAAGCCTACTATACTGAGCAAGGATGGGGCCCCCGCACTGGAGCTGTCTGGCGCCAGGGTCAAGTTCGACAAGGTGGGATTTTCTTATGACGGCAAGAAAAAAATACTAAACAATGTCAGTTTTGATGCACCACCGGGCACGACTGTGGCCTTTGTTGGAACTACAGGAGCCGGCAAGTCAACGATCCTGAAGCTTCTAGCCCGGTTCTACGACGTGAATGAAGGCTCCATCACAGTGGATGGACAGGACATCCGTGATGTTGACCAATGCAGGTCAGTCACTGTGCCTTCTCGTCTTTTTGCTACATTTATCCAGACGTCGCTAACCATGCACCCGTGTCTACAGCTTGCGGGATCATATAGGCATCGTGCCCCAGGCTCCTGTGCTCTTCAACGACACCATAATGAACAATGTGAGATACGCCAGACTCTCGGCGACTGACGACGAAGTCTTCGACGCGTGCAAGGCAGCCTGTGTTCACGATCAGGTCATAGGATTCACTGATGGTGAGCTGCACAATTCCTGATTCCCTTTTGCGTTGACTAGCAAGCTAATTGCTTGATCTCCAAAACAGGATACGAGACGCGAGTGGGTGAACGAGGCGTCAAGGTGTCCGGTGGTGAGCTGCAGCGTCTGGCGATCGCGCGAGCCATCCTGAAGCAGCCCTCGATTGTGCTCCTCGACGAAGCTACCAGCTCCGTGGATACCGAGACGGAGCAAAAGATTCAAGATGCGTTTGGTTCCCTCTGTGCTGGGCGCACAACGTTCATTGTGGCGTATGTACTCGAATTTCCCAATGCTATTTTTCTTCTGAGATGTGGCGACTTACTGAACCTCGTATTCGATACCTGGGTAGCCATCGATTGTCGACGGTGATGAATGCTCACATCATTATGGTTGTTTCTGGCGGTGAAATCATTGAGCATGGCAGCCATGACACGCTGATCGCCAAAAGGGGCAAATACTCTGAACTGTGGTCAAAGCAGTTCTTTGCGAAGCCCAGAAGCAGGCTCGCAAACGACCTCGACCTGGCTGATGGTATTCAAGTCACGCCACAGCGGCATACTGTCGAAACATCGAAGGGAACGGCCAATGGCATGTCCAGCAGTCAAGACGGCAGCGATGGTACGGCGATCCACACTCCATCGGGCCACCACAGAGAGGTAGGCATTTGTGGTCCTGGAGGTTTTGGATACATACCCCCTCAAGAAGGACGGATAGGATGTTCACTCTGACGAACATTGACCTGTATAGGGATCAAAGCTTAATCCAGACGCTCCTACATTCACCCCTCGCGCCGCAGACGTACACGTCTGCTTGTCAAAGCCTACAGAGACAGCAGACAAGTCAATTTCCAATGAAGATCAAGATGTCATTCCCGAGAAGCAGCCATTGCAGGAGCGAGAAACCAACCAGGACCCAAGCGAGAGTGGAGGTGGCTCCTCCAAGCTCTAGAAGAGCAAGGAGCCCCGAAAAACCTCCAAGTCGTACGGAAGGCGAAGGACCCCGAGATATTCGCGCCGAGTCCAGTCCAAGAGTGAGTAAGAACTTTTGTACAATGCCTCGGTAAACCATGCGATATGGTTTACTTTGTTTGGTGTACATGCACGCACAAGTACGAGAACCCATGATGCCATTAAATAGTAACCCTGGTGGGAGAACTGCCCTGCAACTTTTACATGTTTGTTTATCTGCCTTTATAACTGATCCTGGGTTTGAAGCTGAAGGTTGAGGCTTCATAAACCAACCCCTGATAAGAATAAGCCTACGGAGGATAATAACTGTACGCCCTGTCATGTATATGTTGGTTTTGGGGATGTAGGGCGAAGGGCGTGCAGATACAGTGATAGCTTTGTGTATGTGGAAAATAAGCCAACCAGCCTCGGCATTGATAGGCAGTTAACATCAAAAATTTAACAAGGGACAGAAATTTGTTCAGATCGAGCCATGAGTCACTACGCAGAAGCAAGCTACCAACAGTTAAGGGGTTGTTCAAGGCAATATGTGTTAAGCTGTGGATGATCAACACTTCGGACCATTGTGGCCACGGATTTCATAGTAATTGTTGGTTGATATTTGCCGTGAGTAGTGTTTGCTCCAGAATCTGACGAGCAAGTGAGTAGCTATATTCTACGAGGACGTGTCTTGCATGAGTACATTACCTACCTACCTGCCTCAGGTACCTACATTACCTTGGTAATTGGGTAGCCATCAACAAACGACTTCCTTGGTATTTGATAAGCACCATAGACAATAAAGTCGATAGGGAAAGTGCCAGACAAAGAGGTTTAACAAAAAAGAAAAAAAAAGAAAAAAAAACACAGTCAGGGCAGGTACTTGTCATAACTGGAAGGGATGCCTTTGGCGACTGACAACGGCTCATGATATGTCAACCTTTTGGCACTTATCTTCCTCCTCATTTCAACTTTTACGTTCACCGAGACTCGATTCCACCTTTGGTGATATCGAATCTCTCCATATCGTCACAGCTCAGCCCAACAATTTATGAAAAGAAACTCAACGCAACAGATCGCCAGCTTCATAACTTGGCCCATCAAGCCATACATACAAAATGCCATCGTCCGAGGAAGGGCTTCCCGAACGGCCCCAGCCAGACTCCCACGTGCGTTTGAACGAGAGTTTTCACGAGCGCGCAATCTTTGTCAATCGCGCAGCGACGGGAGCAGCCCCCGAAGTCCCAGGCGATACTCTCAAACGAGTTCAGGAGTTTCATCGCCAGTTAACCGACTTCGAGCCAACTCCGCTGGTGAGGCTGGTACAGCCCGAGGTTGATGCACAAGTCTTTGTCAAAGACGAAAGCAAACGTGCCGGGCACGGATCATTCAAAATACTGGGCACATCATGGGCCATATATCGTGCAGTGGTTGGAAAGCTAGGGCTGCCAGAGGAGGCGTCGATGCAAGAGGTGGCAGCCGCGGCCAGGGAGAACGGGGTGGTGCTGTACGCGTCGGGAGAAATCACGCATGGCCACGCCGTGGCCTACATGGCAGAACAGCTGGGCATCGAGGCAAAGATTTACATGCCGAGTGACTGCCCCCTACAGGACAAGCTAGCAGTGGGAGACCAGGCCACGCTGGTACCGGCCGGTAACAACCTGGACCAGGCGCTAAGCGCAGCCATGAAAGACTCGCTTGGAGACGCCAAAGGTCTGCTCATCTCAGACTGTGCCATGGAAGGGTACGAACAGATACCAAGGTTCATCGTCGAGGGCTACTCTACAATATTCACGGAGCTGGACGAGCAGCTCGAGGCACTGGGAGTTGACCCAAGCCTGATTCTCGTCCCAGTCGGTGTCGGCTCTCTGGCGCAGGCCGCGGTGAGGCACTACAAGACGGAGAGGCGCCTTGCTGCCCACCGCTGCGCCATCGTGACGGTGGAGCCACAGGATGCCGACTGTCTGTACTTGAGCATACGGGACGAGCAGCCCACCGAGGTCAAGCCGGGATTCACAAACATGCATGGCATCAACTGCGGTGTCGTATCCAAGATTGCCTTCCCGGAGCTGCTGCACACAGTCGACGCCTGCGTCACGGTCTGTGCGAAACGTGCCGACGAAGCCTGCAGAGAAATGGGGAGATCGGGAGTCCCGAATGGACCTTGTGGCGCTGCCACCTTGGCGGCCTTGTGGCGGCTGCAAGCCGCCGTTATCAACGATGGCTTTATTGCCGGGCTCTTTGGGCAGCACGCAAAGGTGATACTGCTCAACACAGAAGGGACGAGGTTTTACAACATGCGGCGAGACCATTTTCGCCAGAACTGTAGCCACTATAGTCCGCCGGGAGCAGTCATGGTCAGACAAGGAAGCTCATTGATAGTAACGGCCCACCCGACGGACCCGGGATCAGCTATATGTGGCCCAGCTGGAGTTGGGGCTGTAAGGGGTGATGCAGATACGGGCACGGGTGTACATGGCACTGGATACTGAGGACAATGGGACGCTGCGTATTTCGAGTTTTACGCACCTGAGGGAGAATTCATGACCAAGAAGAGCGAGAGAATATCAGAACATAGATACGCACGGTGAGTTGGTTTTTCTTGGTCGTTTTCTTTTTTTTTTTTTTTTTTTTTTTTTTTTAAAAAAAAAGGCCACAATGGTAGACCGTCAAAGGAAGTGGTGCCAGCTTCAAGACCATGGTACCTTGACTCCTTTCTCATGCGAGTTCCTCGCCAACTCGATGACTCTCAGCCCATCTCGCGCCGTCTCGGGCCTCACCTCGACATCTGCACTGCCGCGAATGGCATGGACCACATTCTCATAGTATCCACGGCAGTAGCCCGGCAAGCTGGGGTATTTGCCAGTCCACAACTCAGTGCTCTCGTCGAAGCTTTGTGATGCAGCGTCGAACTGGACCTTGGTGATTAAATCACCCCACGCTCGCTCGTCCTCAACGCCGTGGTCGTCGGGGGCTGGCCTTCCTGGATTCGCTATGGCGCGGGCTTCTTGTGGACAGTAGCCAAATTTGAGATAGGTGCCCTTGGTGCCCCTGACAAAGAACTTGAGCTGGTCCCGCATGGGCGTGATTATGGTAGTCTTGACCGTCACGAGTAGGTTTTTGCTGGTACTGTTTCCTGAGTACTGCATAACAATAGTGAAAGTGTCGTCCACGTCACTGTCGACGCCCCTGTTTGAGGCGAAGAAACCGGTAACGAAGGAGGGAGTGCCGAACAAGGCGAGAGCTTGATCGATTGTGTGCGATCCTATCCAGTAAACGGGAACCAAGGAACGGTAGGAAGCTGTTAGGTAGGTAGGTACTTGGCCTGGTTTACTGGAAGTGGCTTCTCATGCATGTTGAAAAAAGAGCCGGGGGGGTCTGGATCCGTCTCACCTAGTCCAAAAGCCATTCCCTCCCCAGGCACGTACTCCTTTTGGGTCCAGCCCCCGATCCAGCTGGGATCAGGAAAGTCAAAGTGAATCTGCGCATCTCGAACATCACCAAGAGCGCCCTCGGACAAGAGGTACTTCAAGGTAAGAAAGTCGCTGTCGAACCTGCGGTCTGCGGTGAGAGGAGATGGAAATAAGCGTCGTCAGCTGACAGGCCCACCGTCTGCCTCATTGCGTTGCCAAAATGACTTGTCATCAAGCAGTGGTATAGACTGCAGTTCTCTAGCTTCGATAGACACCCACTCACTGTGAAAGACGGTCAGGACCCGTTTCTTCTCCCTGGCCAGCTCGATCAGTCTGTCTGCACCCTCGCTAGTAGTGACAAAGGGCTTCTCGACGACAACTGGTTGGACTGGCGTCAGTAATTTTCAGGCTCGGCAAGAATCCGTTGCAGGGGATTTATAATCGTGCGCGAAAGATGCAAAGCTGATTGATTGGCCGACTGACCGTGCTTCCCAGAGTCTAGAGCACCTTTGACGAACTCTTCATGATTCGGCGTGCAAATCACCACAAGCTCGATTGCTTGGTCGCCAAAGAACTCGTTGGCGGTTCTGTAGTGCTTGGCGTCAGGAAACTCGACGGTGCAGTGCCCGCCTCGGATGGTCATCTTGCCGTGCGCGTCCTGTGCCTCAGCCCCTGAGCCCTTGGGCGGCGCCTCGGCTCGCTGAAGAAAGGCGTAAACTTGGAGATCAGGGTTGGGCAGGATGTACGGGAGGTGAAAGCACTTTGTGCTGAAGCCGTAGCCAACTATACCGACCTTGATGGGCGCCATTTTTCTTGTCGCTATACAGCATTGAAATTGCACAAGGAATCTATCTGGCAGGCATGCTGGTGCATGTCGTCACCATGTTTTACCTCCTCTATTGCACATCACTCAAGAAATACTCTCCCTCCATTCTCAGTCGGCCTTCCCCGCCATGTGTGCAGTGAGTACCTTTGTACACAAACCACCACCCCCCAACGCCGTGCGGAGTAAATACAGTTCGGTTTGATCGCGGAACCCCTCCCTGCATTTGATCCGATTCAGGATGCGGCACCTTCGGCTCGAAACAGCCGAGACGCCTTGAGATCAATGACATACCTACCTACCCAGGGAGGGTATCGTATTGGTTATATTTCCGTATGAGTAGGTGCTACGGTGCATAACTAGGAGTTGAGCAATCGTTAACGCGGCAGGGCGGATGGTCAGGTCAGGCTTATCCTTGTTGCAGGAGTGGCCTATAGGGAGCATCCCATCCTACAGTACGCTTCTGACTCCAAATGTGGATTTTTCATCTGATGGGGCCCAAGACTTTCTTTCAACTGCCCGGCAACCAAAACAAAGCAGAGCCTCTCTACATTTTGTTTTCTTCCCTTCGTGACTGCTGCTGAGGATAAAAAAAAAGCGCCTGGGCCGAGATGAGGTGAGTGTCTCGTGTATTTTTGGCAAACCCCAAATTGGCGCGTTGCATCTCCCCATAGGTACAGTACATAACCCCAAACCTCTCCCTTGACGCGCCAAACGCTGCCGCCGAGGTTGCATCAACTTGACGCTGAAAGGGCCAAGGAACCATTTGTATTGGCTCACGTCTGCCGGTTGCGGAGGCTTGTGTTTGTCACCCCGGTCAATCGAGTCTTGGCCGTCACCGAGATGCTTTGGGAAAACCTCTTGTGTGGTGACTGACCTTTCAGCCCTGGGAAACTACCTACCTACCTATGCGGATAGCCGCTTCCCGCATCGGCAAAAGTATGAGAGGCGCAATGGCCATTTGAAGCGGCCTGATGTTGGCTGCCAAAAAGATGAATCCGGCGATCTCGTGGTCCGACAGATATAACGTAAAATGGCTTCCAGGCCTTCGGCGATGGTCCTCTTGTCTTCCTGTTCAGCCATCATCACCACCAGTCTTTCTTTTCTTTTTTTTTACCTTTGTTTTGAATCACCTTTTTTTCTCTCTCTTCAAAAAATAGAACCATATATTTCTAGACTACAGTAATATCACTCATTGTCACTACCTGCAGACTTTGCTTTCCCCATCAACTCCCGCCTTGTCATCCACGCTTGCCAAACAAACGGTTACGCAAAATGTATTTGCCTCCAGTTCTTCTGCGGCTACTTGGGACAGCTAGCTTGTGCAGTGCTGCCGCCGTCAAGGCTTTCGCACCAAGGCATCTCCCGAACTTTTCTCCAATCCCACCTGGAAACCTCACCGAGGAGCAGTCAGTGGAGATTGCCGCAGTGGCCCTGTCAAGCGATGGTCTCCAATGGGCAGAGGAGATCACCATGTCGGATACTGCCTTCCGCTGGTTTGTACACGACCCTTCTGTTAGGCTCGAGGGCAAGGAACCGACCAAAGGCCCTGCGGTGGAGGAGAAGAACCAAAAGGACAGCAGCCTGAAGGGCCGTCAGAATGGCGTCGTCAAGTACATATCTGGAATGGATGACAGGGTAGAAGAGAAGCGCCTGGCATATCCTTTCTCTGCCATGGGCCAGATCAACATCCTGAACCACGATGGCAGGCGTTCCAGGTGCAGTGGCGCGCTGGTAGGCCCCCGCCTGGTAGCCACGGCACGGCACTGCCTCAACGATGACGGCAAGGGCGCCTACACCTTTCACCCGGCCTTTCACACAGTCGATAGGCTCCCCAACGCGACCGTGACGCATGTCATCTCTATTGCGCATCCGAACCGGAAGTCATTGACAAACTGCGACTATGTGGACGACTGGGCAATCATGGTACTTGACGAGGACCTGAGCGAAATAAGCGGCTACATTGGAGCGCGCGAGTTTGATGACGACGTGCTCAACCACGAGAGCCTGCACAACTACGGCTACCCGGGAGACCTTCAGTCTGGCGTGCCCTATTCGCAGTGGGGGTTCGCAGCACAGCTGGATCATGAGAACGACCTGGCTTGCTCAAAAAACAGACAGACCCCCATGAGCCACCAGGCAGACACGGCTAGCGGCCAGTCGGGTGGGCCAATCTTCACGGCTGGCGAGCATGAAGATGGCGTCTACCTTATGGGAATCAACGTAGCGGTTGACCCCAACCGTGGCCGTCGCGCCCTGGCATCACACGGGGCGGCGTTGATGGGCTCCATCGTGTACGCAAGAAGGTATTTTGCCTAAAAGATGGGTGGATTTTCATTGCCAGCTCTACTTCTGTTCCTCTCCCTCTTTTTTCTCTTCCTTTACCAATATTTATTTCAACATGCATATCTTGAGGGGCTTGCCGCTATACGCCACCTAGACTACTTCTAGTATATGTTAATACTTCTCTTCTTTTTGCTTTTTTTTTCTTCCCGTCTTCTTTTCCATTGCAGGGGGTCTATTTCGGATTGGTTTTGTTCGTTTAGTAAGGCTGGGTTGCCCATGGCTATAGATACTTCTGAGCATTGATCACGGCGTTGGAATCGGGAAACAGGGTTATTACTTGGTTGTGATTTATTTGTGAATTACCTGCCTATGTAACCACACTGCTGGGAAGAGTGGACTTTGGTGGCGTACTAACCGCCTTGCCGCGGTGATCTTCGATGAGACTCGATGAGGTTTTGTCGGTCGGGCGGTGTCAATCGCATCGACTTACACAAACAGCATGCACCAAATCGGAAAGAGCGCAACGGCGTTTGCTGACGTCACGACTTGATCTGCACGTTGGACTTACACACTCTGCGCGGCAGGTGCGCACGAAACATCACATAATGACATCAATTTTACGGGGTAGAAACAAAGAGCAAACACGCCTACATTAATAAATAATTACCTACCTTCCTACTTTCCCATCTCAGATTCCTTTCACCAGTTACCTCCATTCTCTGCTGATGGTTTTTTAATCTCATTCAAACCTCTTTGAACGTCGAACTGCATAAAAAAAGACACTTGCCTCTATCATTTTACAGAAGAAGACAACCATCAAAATGTCGTCCAACACCTTTTCAAACACGAACACCGGCGACAAGCCTGAGGACCCTTACAAGGCCAAAAACCTCGACACCACTTCAACCACCAAGGAGAAGATTGACGATCTCGCAAAGTTCATGGACTCCTGCAAGTTTGGCATGATGACAACTCGCGACAGCACAACCAGCTACTTGCACTCCCGCTGCATGGCCTTGGCTGCCAAGGTACTTATCTGCCTGCCTACCTGCCCATGTTTTGACAAACATATCCCGTCACTGCTAGAGCTGGGATATTCTCGTGACCGCGAATCATCACAAACGAAGACGCTAACTTGACAATCCATAACCACAGGAGACGGGAGGCATTGATCTCCTCTTTCACACCAACACCGAGTCCGGCAAGACGGATGAGCTCGCCTCAGACCCACACATCAACATCTCCTTCATAAACACATCAGGCGAGTGGGCTTCCATCTCGGGAAAGGCCAGTATCGAGACGGATCGCTCTTTGGTCAAGAAGCACTATTCGCAGGATCTCAAAGCCTGGGTCGGTGATCTGGGTGACGGCAAGCACGACGGTAGCGCTGAAGACCCTAGGATCGGTATCATCCGTGTCAAGATGCACTCGGCCGTGTATTCGGTCGTGAACAAAAACCTGCTCAGCAGGGCCGCCGATGTCGCGCAAGGTGCCATCACGGGCAAGGCCCCAACTATTCAGAAGTTGAGAGAGATCAGCGAGGAGGAGGTTCTGACCTGGAGGAAGGCCAACTAAGATGGCGGCTATTACGATTTGCAAAGATTCTCACCCTCGGCTCGGATAGGGACTGATGGAGGTCTGGTTAACCAGAGCTGGGACCATGATCGTTCGGATGAGGAACAAAGTTCGAGCTAGGCGCGGCTCGGAGGCTGGAAGGGAGTGACCGACCGTAGACAGCCATTTCGATAACAATCAACCATGTTGTCTGCCAACCTGAATTAAACGTTTGAATTTGAGGCTCCAAACCTCACGGCTGAATTTGATAGTCTGCTTTCCAGATGCGATCCCAGTTATCCTGGTTGAGCGCAAACTCCCGCACAAAGTCGTGCTCGAGTTCATGTGTTTTCTTCCCCAACAACACGAGGCTGTGCAATGGCGCGCCAAGCAATTCATCGGCGCCGTCGGCAAGCTCCCTAAGCGTGCCCGCAACAAACTTTTCTGTCTTACCGCCGACCCTCGCAGCGCCAATGGCCAAAGCTTCGCCTCCACAGACGCCGCCTTCAGCCCCGTCCTTAACCTTCTCCTCCTCAACCTCGAGCATTTGCCTGGCGCATGTTCCGACGGTCATAAACCTCGGAGGCTCGTACACCAACTTCCCCCTGGCCAAACTCTCAAAGTTGGGCTCCTTGACCTTGATATCCAGCAAAACCAGCGTGTGTAGGCCTAGAGCGCGATTCTCGGCCACACGGTCGTAAAAGCTGGATGGCCGCCAGTTCTCAGTGAAGAAAACCATGCTGACGGTCTGCCCAAAATTGTACAGTTGTAGGCCACATGCGCCGATGGCAGACATAATGGAGGCGTTGGGAATCGTGCGGATTGGAATCTGGAGCTGACGTGCGCGGATAACCAGGTCCGTATGTGTCGTTGCACTGGAGTAATGGCATTTTTTAGATACGGCGTCGAGCACAGCGAGATATTTTGAGCTAAGTCAGATGATGCATACCCGAAAGGATCTCCAACGACAAGAAACGCAACATCTTCTGTCGCGGCATTCCGGAGGATTTCGTCGCTGTTGGACTCGACCATCTCGCGATCGGCAACTTCTATAGAGCGGCCATAGTAGGATTCCTACTGTTCACCAGGGATTGTTAGGGCGACATCTCCAGGGTGTTGGGAGCTGGTAAACATGTAGTAATGCGAGCACGCGACGCAACGCACCAAAACTTTCTGGTCGACAAGTAGGATGCTTGTGTATGCCTCGAGGTAAACTCGAGCCGCCGTCTTGACGATCTCGAGACCCTTGACCGTGATATCGGTCTCGTCCGAGAGACCTAGGCCGATGAGATAAAGCATTGCGACGAATAAAAATCCTTGGCAATGCTACAACTTGACAATATCTTGCGACGCAAGGCCGGCCTGTGAGAAAGTATAATGCGACAGGAACATCAAAATATTGCGAAAAATGGCCCCCGCGGTCGGACCTACCCCACCATGGCAGGAAATTTAGGTAGTCTAGGGTAGGTAGTGGGAAAGGTGGGTATGCAGTGGAAGGAATCCACTGTCGGAATTGCCTGATGGGTCAAGCAACGTCTTGTTCGGCCGAAAGATCACCAGCGCGACTAAAGAAAGCTTTCGCCGACACCTTACTGCCCACAAATTTCTTACCTTGCATTGGCCGCCGCCAGGTTCGGTATTCGTGACACCCTGGTCAAAATTCTTAAAAAAAAATAGCCACAGTCGACAATAATACGCCCGACATCAAGAAAACCAGCAGTCTGTCCGGCTTGAACATACGCGAACATGTCGAAAAACAGCTCCGCATATGGCACCCCGGCGGGGGACACATCCTTTCGCAAGACGCGCAACCCTGAAGAGTACGCAGCAAGGGCTAAAGAGCGTGATGAATCCGAGGCCGCCGAGCGCAAAGCCCGCTACGAGGCAAAGCTGGCGGGCAAAAAGTACCACAAGCCGATGACGGGCGACGAAGAGTTCACGTCGGCGCGTTCCGAGATGATGGACTTTAGTGCGCAGGTCGGCAAGACGATGCTGGTGCCGGCTGGGGCGGGCCAGGGCAAGCGTGGACGCGGCGCGGGCTTCTACTGCGAGGCGTGCGATCTCACATTCAAGGACAATATTCAGATGCTGGAGCACATCAACACGCCGCAGCACCAGATCGCGACTGGGCGGAACATGAACGTGCAGGCAGCTACGGCCGAGGAGGTCCACGAGAGAATTGAGAAGCTGTGGAGGAGACAGGAGAATAGGAAAAAGCAAACAGTGTTCAAGCTCGACGAGAGGCTTGAGCTGCGAAAAGAAGAGGAGGAGAAGGAGAGGGAGGAAAAGAGGAGAAAGAGGCACGAGCTGGCGGAGCGCAAACGAGCCGAGAAAGAAGCTGCCAGCCAGGTCAAGACTGAGTATGGCGATGATGTGAGGATAGAAGGCGAGCATGAGGAGGACGACATGATGGCCATGATGGGAATAGCCGGGTTTGGAACCTCGAAGCAAAAGTAGTGGCATGAACTGATTTCGGAGTCCTGTGGAGTATGATGTTTGACTAGTTGGTTGGAATTGCCGAGAAGGTGAACGACTTTGTGTTTGTTTTGGCGTTACTTTCGGTGGCATTGTATAGGTACAATACTTGGCTTTAAAACTGATACCCAGACAGACAGCCAATATTGGCTCTCGCAGGCTGTTTCAAAGAGCTTTACAGCATGTTGTCCGAGAAACCGATTCCCACGAGTATGCGCATCATTCGTGGAAGGCCGCAACTTTGCTGATCATGAACAGAAGCATTAACTTAACGCCTGGTCCGGCGCGGCCGTGGCCTCTCTATTCAGCATGGGGCAGTCGCACGCCTTCGCCCCAGGGGTCCCCCTTGTAAGTCAGCAATATCGCCCCCACCATTCCCCCTGACTCACATCTGGTACGGTACCGCAAAGTGCGCGCTTATAGCATTCTCTCGAGTCCATTCATGCTGTGCAACTGCAATCTGGAACTCTTCCATCTTTTAGCCTCGATGTTGTGACTGGACAAGACCATTTTGAAGGATACTTTCGAAATATTGTTTAAATTATTGCCAGGCGACTTTCATTATACACCTATCCGACCCGGCACCAACACCGCAAAACTCAATCACTTGCAGCCAATTTGTCACTACCCCGCCCGACACCTTTTTAACCCTGGTCGCCGCTTGTCGCCGCCTCGACTAAGGTACTAGGGCCGCTGGTTAAAGATTCAGTCCACCAAAGGCCGCGTGACCGCCAGCCGACCTCCGCTCTGCACCATACCTATACAGACTAGCCTAGTCTATACCGTCGACTCTCTGCTTTGGGAATACCCTCAAGAAGTGCTTTGGTCTGTAATTGCTACAGATCATACATACCTTGCCTACCTTGCTCACTTCTGTACCCGCGATTCACATCAGACACTGAGATTGGAAAGGAATCGCACTCGTGCACTACCGGTGGAATTTAGGCGGTGCGCCTGCCGTCATACTCTCGCAGCCATGTCTTACAACGGCGCCTCGTCCTCGTCTCAGTCAACATCAGCAGCCGCTCTCCTCTTAGGCAGGCAGCTTAAACAGATGCAGAGAGACAACAATCCAAGGTTCTCAGTTGGCCTAGTTAACGACTCCAACCTTTTCGAATGGAACGTTATGCTCATGATCGATGACGATGTAAAATTCTACGGTGGTATGTAAAGCCCCAGGTGTCAACCGACAAGTCCAGTCGCATTCCTCGAACAGTTGTTTGATCATGTCACTAAAACCCCCCTTACTAGGCGCCAACTTCCGAGCCCGACTTTCCTTTCCCCCGACGTACCCTCATCTTCCACCGAGCATGACCTTTCAGAAGCCGATACCTTTCCACCCAAACATCTACGACAACGGTGTGCTCTGCATTAGCATCCTTCACCCGCCCGAGGAAGATAAGTACGGTTACGAGGCAGCATCGGAGCGCTGGAGCCCCGTACAAACTCCCGAGACAATACTGCTGAGCGTCATCAGTTTGTTTTCGGACTTGAACGTTGAAAGCCCAGCCAACGTCGAGGCGGCAAGGCTGCTTAGGGAAGATCCCAAAGAATTCAGGAAAATTGTAAGGAAATGTGTCCGTGAGAGTACGGGAGAGGACTTATAGGGCACGCAACAGGAGGCGACGTTTCTTGAAGCATGGCCTGGTAGTATCACATGGATAGCATGATGACCGGGCATGGCGTTAATGGAGGTTATGGCTTGGTAGGCTCTGTGACTTTGTTTAGTATCGAGATTTCGCGTCTCTGAGAGAATAGTTCACGTTTCAGCGTGGCATTTTTAAATATTGATGACTCCATAAGTTCTGATAATTTGCCACTATTACGAAGACCCCGTTATGTACTGTGGTGTAATTCAGCCTCTCGTCCTTCAGAAGAATTAGAACTTAATAGATCAGAAACCAACGCCATCGCAATGCTGTCAAAGTTATTCGCGCTAGTAATTCCTTTATCATTCGACAAGACCCAGAATACGCGCGACCGATGCATCCCATTCCTCGTCCCATCGCCTGCTGCCTTCCAAAACGGCACCTTGACGGAGATGCTTCAATTCTTCCTGGCCCTCGACGCTGAGCAGACGTGTGAGTTCCGCAGTCAGTTCGCCAGCAGTCTCGAAACCGCGACCATTCTCTCCCTCGCGGACAAGCTCCGAAAAACTCTCATAGGCCGAGTAGGCCACCACCGGGAGCCCTGCCCCAAACATGTCCACGACCTTCATGGGCAAATCAACGCCCGAGCTCGACATGTGTAGACATACACCCAAGTCCGCCGAAGCCAGAAGAGCGGCATAATCCTCGAACGACAGGAATGCAGTTCGGATCGTGACGTTGGGTACCAGTCCGTCCTCGGCCATCTTCTTAATCTTGGCTTCGTACATGGCCTTCTGGGGCCCCTTGCCCGTGATCACAGCTACGACAGGTACTATGATCTGGCTATCATCCTGCATGCTGTTCGCATATTGGACAAGAGCACTGAGGAGCAGGTTGAAGTCCTCATCGGGGGTCCAGGACGTGCTGCTTACGATGAGGCGCGTGCGCCTATCGACTATGGCAGCCGCCAGGTCGCGGGACTCGAGGATGCGACTGAGGATATCCAGCTTCGCCATGGGGTCGTTCAGGGGCTTGAAGATGGCCGCAGGCCGATCGTGCATGGGTACTATGGGGGATTTGATGCCGTACGGCGCACGCTTAAGCTGCCTTGCCATGGCGTGCGTGACGGTCAGGTTGGCGCTGCCGAAGCGGCCAAACAGACACTCATAAAGCTTGGAGATTCGCACAAAAGGGTGACGGGCGCCGCGGGTGCCCGAAAGAATTGTCCAGCCATAGTTGTGCCAGTCGATGAGGAGACGAGTATTGCGGCACCTGGAAATGACTGTGGCGACGGCCATAGTCGGAATCGATGGCGGGTTTTGAATGAGTAGCCACTGAGCCGGCGGCGTCTCGTATCCCAGAACATGGATGAGAGTAAAAACCTGCCAGATGACCTTGAGGGGACCCGATATGATGAAGGGAATTGATTTTGAGCGCAACACACGCGGCGGAGGGTCCAGTGAGCGCACGCTGACCTTGGGGTACTTGAGCAGCTCGGGATGAAGGGGAGTCTCTGTGAATGATTAGAAACTGAAGCTTGAAAGAGCCGCAATAGCAATTTGCGCATAACCGTTGCCATAGAGTGACTTACCTTGGTAGCCGATGAGATCAACCCGGCCCCCATGCTTCGCGATGCTCATGGCATGGTACTGGACTCTTGGGCTCCTTCCGATGTCTCCGAGTACTAGAACTTGAACAGACACATCCGTCTTTGAGCCTATCTTGGATGAGGAGTGCAAGTATCTCGAAGGCAAAAGTATCAGAAGAGCACCGCAGAACAAAATTGCGCAGAGTATTAAGAAGGTCCACATTTTGGCCGTAGTCGTCGAAATACGAGGGACTGCGACTAAACGGTTGGCCAAAAAGCCCAGGGTAAGTAAATGAAAATTGTCAAGTCGCAGCAGTAGTAGCGGTCATTTGAAATCTATAAGTGCAATTCCATCGTGGTTGTGTCTATCAACACACAAGTCGTGGCTGTGATGTGGGGAGGGGGTGAGGAGCGCAGATTTGTCCTTTAAAAAGAGCAAGCGACAACAAGGTGGAAAAAAACAAACAGACAAAAGGAATCCTGTGCGCTTGACGTAGGACAGAGTCGTCACGATTAACTGCCACGAGACCTTGTTCTCGACGATGTTATTGCTCTTCGGATGAGACTAGCGAGAAATCGTTTACCAAGCCGCACCACGAGATCTCGGAAGATCTGGAAATCAGTGCGCACACCCTACCTAATGTACAATACAGCGTGGGCAGCTTCACTAGTGGGGAGCTTCTCTGTGCGAGCTGGGTCAATCGATGTGAAGGGTGATGTCAGGATACCGGGGAACCTTGTAGCAGCACGGTCTTGGCCGCATGCTGGTTGTAGCTTCTCCAAGGAGCCAGTGACCTCGCACTTGGGTACAGCTTGGTACCTTTTGTGATAGGCGGTAGAACAGTTAAGGTAAGTAGGTAGGCAAGGTAAGGAAGGCAGCTGCAAAATATAGAATATGCATGAAGCGCCTGGTGGCCTGCGGGTCTTAGTTTGTATGTCACCAAGCTCCTTCACACTGGGATTGATTGAAGCAAACTACGGTGCTTCAGATGTTGGTTTCATCATGTGATGACTCCAGCACTGGAATGCGCTACGCATCCGTCAAAAACAAAAGAAAAGAAGAAAAAAACCGTCAAGCTACAGCCAATCAGTCAAACGTGATAGACACTAATCTCGCATGTGCCCCACCATACCCGATGTCGGGACGTTGGGCAAAGAGAGAACTGCCTAACTCGTTACAGTAAGTGAGAGACCCACTTGAACTCAGGGGGGTAAGAGTGCTAAAAGAGGAAGGCGGCACAATCATGACACGGAGGGCATCCGCCTGTGAGATAGGTACGGGGTAGACTGCCAAGCCTGCCCAGCGCCGAGGCGAATCAACTCTGGGATTGGATGGTGAGATCCTGCCGCGCCCGCGTCGACCCCTTTCTTTGTTTATTCGTTCACATTTGCATGAAGCGTATCGACGAATTGTAACTTTGTGACCGTCTATCCACTTCGTACCCATTTCTTTGCCTGGGCCATTTGTGCTGTAACTCTAGCCTTCCTGGTCGGCTAAGCAATTCAAATCAAACCTTCTGCGCCCGCTATTCATCTGCCTCCCTGCTTCACTTTGTGCAGAGTTTCCACTTGGTGGTGCTGGTGCCGAAAACGCCACGGTTACTACCCATCATCCTTTTTGCCCGGTGCGCCGACAGACTAGCCCAGCACCACAACCCACAAGGTCTCAGTCGTAACTCAACCACGAAGTCAATCCCCCTCACTTGCGACAGATAGAGCCGAGCGAGCTGTATATCGACTGGTCTCGCCCCCTGAAGCTCGTCGCAAACCTGAGCAGGACGAAGCGCAATCTGCCTCCCTACATAAGTCGTTCAGACTTCAGCTTCATGATAAAAAGGAAATACATTGCAGGGGCATTGTAGCTCCTTGGATCAACAGGACTTTCTCTCGAACCACTCGACCCTCGGTCCTTGATTTTCCGAGGTGCACTTAGCAACCGAACATCGCCTCCCTATCTCAGCTGTCTTTGACGATGGCCTCATATGCGCTACCGACCAGTATTCCACACTCTCAACATGCTCCAGGCCATATGCATTCCCACTCGGGTTCGCCGCCCTCTTTTGGCCACATAAGTCAGCATACCACGAGAAAAAGGTCGAGCCTCTGCGAGCAGCCACTCACCCATAGCGACGACGACGATTACCATGGATACAACCCCACCCATGACCACAATCACGACCACAATCATGACCACAACCATGCCCACGATCATGGCGGTCACGGCCACTCGCACTCGCACTCCCGTTCACATTCGCATTCGCACTCTCACGACCACGCCCACGCCCACACAAATAGCTGTTCGCACTCGCACTCTAACTCCCACTCACACATGCATGACAACCATCACCATAGCTCCCCGGAGCAGGCAAATGGCCGAGAAAAATCCTCCATGTCAATTTCGACCAACCAAGGCTTTGTGTCATCATCCACCCGTGGAGGGAAGCACGTACTCACGCCCTCGCAGGCGAGCTTTGATATCAAATACGATGCTCCGGCGCAAGGCGTCACGCATGTCCATGACCATGGGTCTTCCGCTGAGCGATCGAGGTTTACCAACTTAATACTACCATTCACAGCAAAATGGCCTTTGTTACATGCCATTGTAACGGAAAAGGACTCCAGGAGGATATTTTACTTCATGAGGTATGCATATATTCTTTCTCAACTGGTCATCGGTGTGTCCATTGGATCTCATGGACTAATGCGTAGACTGTACAGCATCAATTTCTCCTTCATGATGGTACAGGCGTTTTATGGTTACGCCACCGACTCGCTTGGCCTTTTGAGTGACAGCATACATATGCTTTTCGACTGTGTGGCGCTCGCAGTTGGCCTTTTTGCATCTGTTGCGAGCAAATGGGCACCCAATGAAAGATTTCCTTATGGGTTCGGTAAGATTGAGACGTTGAGCGGGTTTGCAAACGGTGTTTTTCTCATGTGAGTTTCCTGTGCAGCATACATGAAAAACGAGGGGAAGAGCTGCTGACAGAAATACAACTGCAGATTGATCAGTGTTGAGATCATATTTGAATCGTTCGAGAGAATCATGGAGGGCCGTGCTACCAAGAGACTTGCCGAACTATTCGTTGTGAGCTCGGCAGGTCTTGCAGTAAACTTAATAGGCATGTGGGCTTTTGGCCATCACCATCATCATGGCGGCGATGACCATGGTCACCACTCCCATGGGCACTCGCATGACCATGCACACGACCACGACCACGGACATGACCATGGCCACTCACATTCACATGACCATGGTCATGGTCATGGTCACGGGCATAGCCACGGGGGCTGTGGAGGCCACTCGCACGACAATGAGAACATGATGGGTATCTACCTCCACGTTATGGCCGACACGCTAGGCAGTGCGGCCGTCATCGTATCGACCGCCCTGACCTACTATTGGCCCTGGTCCGGCTGGGATCCGCTAGCATCCTTCTTGATCGCTGTGCTGATCCTCGGCTCGGCCATGCCGTTGGTTAGCTCTTCAGCACGTCGGCTGCTCCTCACGGTCCCGGATCGGGTTGAGTACGGTCTGCGGGATACGCTGTCTGGCATCACAGGATTGCGTGGTGTTGCCAACTACGCGGTTCCCAAATTCTGGATGGATGACCGCAGCGGCGGTGATAATCACACAGCCCCAGGGGATCATCTGCTGGGCGTCATGCACGTGACAGCAGTCCGTGGGGCGGACATGGAAGACGTTGGAAAACGCGTTCGGTCATATCTTGCGGCGAAGGGGATCGATATCACGGTGCAGGTCGAAAGAGAAGGCGACCCAAGCTGCTGGTGCGGCCTGAACAGGACAATGCCCGGCCAAGGGCCTGCAGGCGGACACAAGCCGAGCTATAGTGTGCTTTAGACGGTGTAGATGCTATATGCATATCCGATGTAGCTTGCGCTACCATTTGTTTGTGCAAGATAAGAGGGATATTGCTGGATACGCAAAAAGGAGGGCCATCTGATGCATGAAATATTTCCTTTTTAGAACATGATGGCCAATTAGCAGTGGATGTACAAACTTTTAGGTTACTTGACCGGCTAAAACCTTTGGCTGTCCAGATTGTTTATTGTAAATATAGTAGAAAGTGAGGGTTTTTTTTTGGAGGCGGAACTACCCGTGAACTGTGGGTAGCGCAGGGGTGAAAGTCAAGCGCTTGCTCTCCTGTATGACTTAAATAGTCTTGTCATCCCATGGCTGCCGAGGTTTGTACCACAATCGATTCTGTGCGGCCTTGTTCCGCTCAAATGTGGATGACTTGGTGGGTAGCCGTTGCATGTACGGTAGTCTGTTGTTTTGTTCAGTTGGGAAGTACATGGGATGATAAAATGGTGCATGTTCGGATTTTTGACATTCTGCACTTGGATAGATAAGTGTCAAGTTTTAATGCAATAATTACATAGCCTACCTAGTTAAGAATGACATATCAGGAGGGCCGTAAGACTGGCCAAAGAACGTCAGGTGTTCGTTTCCGCCCGTGTTCGTCACGCATGTGATAATGCGGCGTCAACCACTGCGCAAATTGTTACATGGCAGGTATAGCCCCCACAGAGGTCAGCAGAAGTGGAGGCCGTCGCGAACCTGCAAACGCGTTGTACGGTGGATTTGAATTTGGGGTACTGGGGAACCCACCCCCCATTTGCCGAGGCACCGCACTACCACCACCACGACATTCAATTGGATCCATTCATGCTCTTTAAGGTGACGTCGGCCGCCGCCGGTGGGATTTCTTAGCTTATAGTAAAAGCCCGTCTCTCCGTAGAAAAGTCCTCCATTGTCCCGAACCCAAAATCAGCTTTCTTTACCTGCGAGCAGAGGTGTCGGATTTGATTTTCCGTCTCCTTCACCTTTCGATAAATAGATCAAATACCCATTTACTATATACTATACGTCGTACATCCGGAAGTCAATCTTCGATCTCAGAGTAGTCGTCGGTTATTGCTTGTTCCTCGGTGGAAGCTTGTGGCCAGACCAACCGAGCACGAAGCTTGTTTTTTTATCTTAGCGTGGCGCAAACGAAAACAGGCACAAACATCTGAGCCCTCAATTGGAAAGGATCATATAGCCGCGGGCCTCTTCCTGCCCTCAAGTCGTCGACTCCTTCTACTTCAACGACGATTCACACACCCTTTTACCACGGTCACCTATCAAACATCCGCCAGGTCCAGCCATGTCAGCATCTTCGCAACAGGGCGACCTTGCCGCCGTCAAAGACACGGTGCGCGACTCTTCCACAAAGACCCTCGGCAGCACGATCCCCCACATCCCAGAGTCCAAGGAGGAGCTCAAGACCGAGGCCAAGGCTGCGGCCTCGGCGGGTGCTGCGCAACTGCGTTCGTTCGCGGCGGGCGGCTTCGGAGGCGTCTGCGCCGTCGTCGTGGGCCATCCCTTTGACCTCGTCAAGGTCCGCCTGCAAACGGCCGAGAAGGGCGTCTACTCGTCTGCCATCGATGTCGTCCGGAAGAGCATCGCGCGCGATGGTATGAGAGGCCTGTACGCAGGAGTGAGCGCGCCGCTCGTTGGTGTCACCCCCATGTGTAAGTTTTACTTTTCGTCAACCCCGGGAAAGACTTAAGAGAATGTCTCAAGGAAAAGCTAACGAGGTGACTGGTTGTATTGTTTCACAGTTGCCGTCTCGTTCTGGGGTTACGACCTTGGCAAGACTCTTGTACGCAGCGCGACGTCTAACCGAGACGGTCCCCTCTCCATAGCGCAAATCTCTGCCGCCGGCTTCTTCTCCGCCATACCAATGACTGCCATCACGGCACCCTTTGAGCGCGTCAAGGTTATCCTGCAGGTCCAGGGTCAGAAGCAGCTCGCACCCGGTGAGAAGCCGCGCTACAGCGGTGGTGTCGATGTCGTACGTCAGCTTTACAAGGAAGGCGGAGTGCGGTCCGTCTTCCGTGGTAGTGTGGCGACGCTGGCGCGTGACGGCCCCGGGTCGGCGGCGTACTTTGCCGCGTACGAGTACATCAAGAGGAAGTTGTCGCCCGTCGACCCCGTCACTGGCAAGCCGAGCGGGGAGTTGAGCCTGATGGCCATCACATGTGCCGGTGCGGCGGCTGGAGTCGCCATGTGGATCCCGGTCTTCCCTGTCGACACCGTCAAGAGCCGACTGCAGACCGCCGAGGGCAATGTCACGATTGGTGGTGTCATCAGGGGCCTCTACGCCAAGGGTGGCTACAAGGCTTTCTTCCCGGGCTTCGGACCGGCTCTGGCAAGGGCGGTCCCGGCCAACGCTGCGACGTTTTTGGGTGTTGAGCTGGCGCACCAAGCCATGAACAAGGTGTTTGACTGAAACAAGCCGGCTGTTTTGTTTCCGTGATGGGGTTGAAAGTTGGTCGTACAGGAAATTTAGCATGCTGCAACGTGTGGGATACGGCACATAGGGCGCATCCTTGTTCAGTTACACTGTAACTTGAGGATACAACATCCCGACCTTCTGGGTTGAATGTCTTATAGATCGACTGCTTAGCAGATATACACAGCGTTGAATTCCCTAGCTAGAGCTCTTGCTCATTATTTTGTATCTATCAAGCCAGTACTCTCTCAAAGTCCTGAGGAGGTGGTTCATTTATTATGAAATCCCAAGAATATCTATGGCTCCATGAGTTGCTCGCGCATAATACACCACTTGTCCCATTCATCAGTCCACAAACTTCCCACCACACATGACGCATCTGACCACAGACAGCAGCGCATCAGTCAGACTGGCATCGTAGTAATCGGGCAATAAATTTCTTATCGCCTCGGCCCTCAGGCTACGCTTGCCACAGACGCCACAAACTCGGGATGAGCCGTGTTTGAGGATTGGCAAACTGCTGATAGTGCAGATCTCTGCAAGCTTTATGTTAGAGATCAGTTTCCCAAGGCTCACAAGAATGCTATCAAAAAGACGTACCGAAGCTGTGTTTTTTGGGACACACAAAGAAGAGCCCCTCGCGTACCAGCGGCTGCCGGCAATACGCACACGAACTGACGATTCCCTCGCAAGCCTTTTTCACTACAGGAATACCCTCATCACCCTCCTTTGGTCTGGTTACCCCGGCGACGTCTGGTCCACGTCCATACATCCACTCGAACATCTTGGCCTCTGTCGACAGCCTTGCGATGTGTGGGCCACTGTTGACCTCGACCTTGTCCTCTTCCTCGGCCCAAGGCGTAGCATGACAGTGAAAGGACAGCGTGCTGCGTGCCTGGTGCCAAGCTCCACGCTCCACGACCGCAGCCGCCATCTTGGCCCAGACGACAGCGCTACAACCGCCGCCGGGAGACAGGGCGATGCCGTATAGACGGCCGCGCCAGATGGGAATGCTGTCATCATCCGCTGATGAAGCTGGAGCGTCCATCTGCTTGAGATGGTTCTGCATCACGTCGACGTCCTCCTCGCCCTCTGCGTCCTCGTCTTCATCGTCATCGTCCATGTCGTTGTCGTTTTCGTCGTTCTTATCTTCATCTTCATCATCATCGCCGTCACCGATGCCTAAGCCTTCGGCTCCGGTCTTGCCCAACATGTGTTTGGGCATGGATATGTCAAGGATACGGGATATGGCCCCGGCCCACTTTGGGTTGGGACCAGCCGTGCTAGGCGTTGGCGGAACTGTCGTCTCGTACCAGCCCCTTGAAGCTTGCGTTGCCGAGAGACGAATTAGGGTGTAGACAGGTGGTTGGTCTATACTGCTCGTCTGGAGAGATGGGTGCACAACAAGGTCTTTGGGCTGTTAACGATTGTGGTGATCAGACGGATCAACCGTCAGTTGAAGCCAAACCGGGAGAGTACCTACCTTGTATTGGGCTTTTTGATATTTCTTCGGGTCCAGGATACAGACAACCGCATTGCGTCAGGGCATGTGGTTGGATTCGTGACGTTTCGATCGACATGTTGACTTCGAAGAGCTTTGGCACCATCGGAGTGGCGATAACGCCTCGGCAGATCCTTTGACCTTGAACTGTCCACACCTGTTGAACCAGATATATATGTTAGCGCATTGATGATGTGCATCTTGTACTTCTAGAGCAGAACATGGCAAGGAAAAGATCATCCTCACCTTATCCTCAAATGACAAAAAAGCATCGGGGGCTAGGAACATGCATCTCCCATCTGAATCAGTCTCGGAAACGTCGACAAACGGCCCATCGACTTCTCTGAACCATTGCTGCCTGACTGTGACCTTGCGGAAGCCAACGTAACCTCGTGAGATATATCCCAGCAAAAGTTCCTTTGCATCTTCACCACTGCTAGAGATGGGGCCAAAGCTCAGGCCCACGGTTGACTTGTCAGGGACGTAATCTAGGTCGTGAACATGGCCCGGAGGATGGGGGCCCTTGGCATCAAACCTTGCCACCTCCTCGATCTGCCAACCGGCTCCCACAACTCCATCTTCCTGATCCATAGATACACGCGCGTGTACCGCCAGTATTGCAATCTCCAAATCATCCGTCATGACTGCCATCAAGGCTTTTCCAGGCCATATCTCTTGGCTCCAGGTGAATGACCGATAACACTCTCCCCAGGTTGCTTGCTTTGGAACCGATAGGCGCTCGCCAACGCCCCATAGGACCTCCCAGCCCTCGGTGCTGTACATGCTACCAAGATGGTGGCCACGCTGCTCGTCTTCCGCAGCTACCAAGGGCTCGCCATAGACGGCTATGTAGCCCGCAGCGCTGTGGACTGCTAGAAGGCAGCGATCGTTGCGACCTATTGGGGGAGACCAAGCAAGGGAGAGAACTTGGTTAAGGGACGAGCCGACGCTCGTGAACAAGCCCGATCCCGCGCCCGTGACATTGAAAGGATTGTTTCGGTTCCTTAAATTTGGCATTTTCCTCCAGGCGTTCTTGGGTATCTCGTCGTCGGGCAACGCGTCGTCTTCAAAATCATCCTCACTTCCACTACCGTCCCCATTACCTGCGCCAGAGCTATCCTCCGTACCATGATCGACCCAGCCGTCATAGGGGCTGTCGACACCTGACGTGGCAAACAGGTGAAAATTTACCCGCGGGCTTACCCTCGGCAGCGATATGGGTATCCTGCGTTGACCATCAGCGTACTGGGGTTTCAGCGGCTGGATCTTGTCGATTCCCTCCAGCCACGAGGAGCCGGCCGCGGCAGCCTGCTTGCGCCTCTGTTCGGCAAAGTCAACATGGAACCGTGGGAACTGGGGCATAAACACCAAGACCGAGTCGTCGGCCGCAACAGCGAGTTCAGCATCAGCAGACCAAGCGATTGCGCGCTTGCCAAATGGCCTACTGCGGAGCTCGATAGTTTTGAGCTGGAGTGCCTGGTTGATGGGGGAAGTCAGTTCAAAAACTGACGAAAAGGAAGAGTCACACGGGCAAACTCTTGGCTGGGTTGCCAAATTGAATGAGAATTGAAAAGTTAAGCCGCCTTGGGCGAGTAGTAAAGGCCAATATCAACTTTGGTTTTGTGCAAGAGTCTGCGAGTGCAGGTGACGAGAATAAAAATCTCGATCTTCCTGTGCCATCCTCTATTTCTCTGCCTGAAAGCTCAAATAATATCACTTCTCCCATGCTTGGAAGTAGGTCGAGTCGAGGATTCTTGATCAAGGAGCCTACAGCTGAACACCAACTTACCTCAGTATCCATAATCAACTGTTTACTGGTCCCTTGGGATCAGGGAAAATTCAGCATTCGACTATTAATTTGTTTCTCATGATTGTTGGTCAGAATGCTTCAGTTCCGTGTGCTAGTTGTGATTGTCACTTTTTTTTTTTCGTGGTTGGTTCATCCACTGCTAAAATTGACAAATGCGGGGGGAAATGTCGTAGCTGCGATTCGAAGTCAAACCCTGCGACGGTCCTCCCCTAGCTTGGACAACCTGAGTACCAGGTATGTATTTGCCTTTGCCCACCTTAGGTAGCTCCAATCCTCATTGACTCCTGAAGAGCCAATACGCAAGTGATCATTACTCTGAACACTTAATCTGATAATATGTACAGAAAACTTTGTTCGTTGCACACGAAAAAAAGGCATCTTTTGGTAAAACATCCCTTCGTTCTCCTCTCATCGGCTTTTCTCTGCGATGCCAACACCTTTGAAAGATCAAGGTGCGCGCATGCCACTGGCAATCTCAAGTCTGCACAGGCCTAGTCACGTCAATGCCGTCGGCCCGGTCTGTTGAGTGCCTCGACTCTGTTTGTGCTTCTCGAACTCAACCCTTCAACAAAGTGCACTCCAAATCGCCCAGCACTTATGGTATAGGCGAGTTCTCCGTTTCAGAGGTTTTCGCAGGGGTAGCTTTCTCTAAAATTTTGGGGCATGCCTAGAGGCGAGCCTAGCGACGTTACCAAATGCGACTTGGCACACCGACTGTAAATGTAATCCATCACAACGTAATGAGGTATAAATATGGTCGTTATGCCCAGGGAATATCCATATGTTTTTGCTCAAGTTGTATACGCTGGGTCTATAAATAAGAGCTCAAGCCCCAGAGCAAGGCGCACCCAGAAATGGCAGTGGCGCTGATAATCTTCTTGGTCCAGTAGTTGTCATCAGTCAGAGGCTTGGTGATCTGAGACCTCTTGGGCAGAGACTGGTTGTCTTTTGGCGCAGCAGTGGTCGAACTCTCACGATTCTCCGAGGCGGCAGCAGATTCCTCGGATTCGGCCTTGGCTTTGAGCGCAGCAATTTTCTTGCTCAGAGCAATCAAGTCCTCGTCCAACCCCGTGGTTACGTTCGCATCAACCTCTACATTTTGAACATTTCCAAAGAAATCGGTCAGCAGCTTTGCTCGTGCTGCGTCCGCTCCGCCCGGGAAGAGGTCGTAGCGCATGCCGGCATGAGAGTGTATTTTTTCAAAAGTATAACTGTCGAAGAGGTCGCCAATAGTCTTCTTGCTGTTGATGTCCTTGACTTCATTCTCGAGAAAATCGAGGTTGTAATATGTGTAGCGGTCGATGACGGCAACACCAACATCGTTATCGGCGTGATGCGAGTACGAGGATTGGTCCAGTTCGGAGGATCCGGTCGCAATGATGTTCGGCGAGTAGAGCTTGGTAAGCATCGTGTTGGCTTGACAAGTGTCGATCATGAAAAGTATCTCGTTGTATCTGGCGCAAGACTCATGTCAGTCAGGTATGGCCTTTGGCGAGGGTCAGTAACGGCAGTAATAAAAGCCCATTCCCTACCTCTTCTTTTCCCACATTTGCTCAAATGCGTCGGCAAGATCAAAAGCCCCTATTTCTTCTGCGTCCTGGAACTTGAGAAACTCGTTGCCACCGTGGCCCGTCATGTAGACTAGGATGTTGCTGCGGTCGTCGGTCAAGAGCCGCTTACTCCGCGGCATCTCGTCGCCCACCCTATCTGTCAACAGCCTGATGAAGTTCTCTACCGTGACCTCATACCCGCGATAGTCGACTTCGATATTGTCGCCGTACAAGTCGACGGCGCGTTCGGCATTGGAATAAACGGTTCCGGGGAAGGCGTTCCGTGGATTGCATGCCATGTCGTCGGGCAGCATCAGGATGATTTGCGAGTCGGGAATGCCGAGGCGCTTGACGGTGCGATACATGGACAAAACGTTTGCCAGATGGCGATAGTTGAACCAGAAGCGTGAAGTGCACACGAGAACGGCCCAGTTACTAGTGTGTTCTGCTGCGACGGGAGGCGCGACGGCGAGGAGAGCCGCGGCCAGCAGCGTGGGCAATTGGAGTAGACGAGAGAGCTGCATCTCGAGGTTGGCCAAAGTAATCGGTTGGATACACGAGCGGTAAAACGAAGTTACGTGCTCTAGATTGACACGACAATTCTAGGCATTCTGGTGCTAATGCGGTGTCGGCAAAAGAGCACTTGCGGAAGGTCGATGGACAACGGTTGGAATCATGTCGTTACGTCGCGATCAATCGATTGGATTAATAATGGACTGCCCCTGTTTCCATTTAATGCCTGCCAGTCGGACCCTTGAGTCGTTGTGCTAATCACTGTACATACCTACCTACCCTCAAGGTACCACCGACCCGAAGGTACCGGTTGCCGGTAGTTTGCCCCACCAGCCAGGGGTCGGCTGGCACCTGGTATGGGCCTTGGCTTGATCCTTGCAGCTAGCAAGCTCCAACCATTTTGAGCTTCTACCGTAATTGGGTACTTCCTAGATGATCTCTACTGGAGGAAGATAATATATATTCGGCAAAATCCACCAAAATGAAGGTATTCAACATAGGCTGCCTTGTCTAACGGTAAGCTGCCGTGGACGTAATAACGGTGATTGTCGGGCTGGTCTTTAGCCACGTTGGTTTGAGCGACGGTCCAGTCTAGAACTAGAAGCAAATGTAACATGGGTTCCCCTCACAGGCTTTCTCAATCACATGCTCAAGATTCAAAGGAAAATAATTGTCTCATTCGCGGACGTTGCGCGCCCCACTCTTAAAATCACAGTCTCTTTACCCACGTGTTAGCCCTGGACAATACGGTCTACTGCAGTGCATCTTTTGGTCGCAGACGCCTTGTTTACCTACATACCTGGTAGGTACTGAAGGACACAAGTGCTCAACGTACGATGTGCCTAGCTGCATGGCCTGCTCCAGCATTTCCCCTCAGAGCTGCCTGCAAGTAGTAGGGGAATGTGCAGCTATATAGCCGGTTACAGGAATTTTGTGACCAAACAAAGCTCCATGTGGGCTGGGCTCCTTCTGTTTCCAAGTTGTTGGCGGGGTTAATTCTTCCGTCACTGGAGACTCATCCCAGAAATTAGCTTCGGCAGCCCCAGAACATTGTGCCCGCCCATGACGTTTCAATATTTGTCTGCTGATTCACAGACGACTTTCTGTCATCCCTCATCCATGCACACAAACCTTGATCCCAGACGAACCTCCCAAGTTTCGTGTCGAACTGTCTGAAATTCAATAACGCGATTGACTACCAGAGGTACATGGTCTTTTGTTTACTTCTCAACGCATCACACTGCTTGCATTCACGACTAGGCGCCTGCCACCCTCACCAAGAGGAGCCATTCAACCTGGCCCTTTATAAAAAGCTCGATTCTCCGCCGCAACTGAGAAGCGGCATTCTTCTTCCGCCACCATCATTGATCTGACGGCAGACTCAGACTTTTGTGTGCCAAATTTAGTCGCATAAACACCATAATGCCTCCGCCTTCCTGCATCTTCGTCGTCCGGTATGCACTAGCAGCCCGTCCGTCCTCCTCCAAACTCGATTTGTGGCATAGGAATCAGCTGACCATCCCCTCACACCTAGACACGGCCATCGACTCGATGCTGCAGACAAACAGTGGCACCTCACATCTCCAACACCATACGACCCTCCTCTCACATACACTGGATGGACGCAGTCCAGAATCACCGGCGAGCAAATTGCAGCCATCCTGCGTAAGCGCGCTCAAGAGTACGATGCCTCGGAACCGGAAAAGAAGACGCGCCGCAAAAAATGTTTTCGAGTTGTTATTCACACGTCGCCGTTCCTCCGATGCATACAGACTTCGATAGCCATCAGTTCAGGGTTGGCATCGAGGCCGTCGTTGCTGGTCGAGGCTAGAAGGGCCTTGTCGCCACTGCAACTAAGTCAGATCAGCCAGGACGCGGGCGCCACAGGAAACAAGCCACGGCGGTCTAGACCAGTTGGCAAGAAGGCTGTCTTACGTATAGACGCCTGGCTTGGCGAGTGGCTATCACCGTCCTACTTTGAGCACATAACCCCTCCGCCTGGATCTGTCATGATGCTGGCAAGCGCCAAGGCAACACTGCTAAAGCCCGAAAACTACCATAGTTACCCGCACATCCAGACTCGAGCACACTCAAACTCTTTGGTCCAAAACACGAGCAGCGGTCATCTCTGGGGCTCAGCTGGCGCACGGGTCGGCCCGAGTCCGCTGTCGGCGGCGCCAATAAGTGCAGCGGGGAATGGGTCCAATTCGGCGCCACTGGAGAATATGGACAACATAGAAAAGGCCTTGCCGCAGCTGGAATCACGGCAAGCAGTCGGTTGGGCTCACAGTCACAGGGGTACGATTGAGAGCCAGAGGCCTTCAACAGCGCCACCTGCTGCTTCAGATGCCGAGGTCGGAGCCTACGACCCACCCGTGCCCTCATTCTCGATATCCAAAAATGCTCCCATCCCAGAGGGATACGTGAACCATGCCAAAGACACTTGTGTTATTGTCGACTATCAGTGGGACTCGATGCGCCCCCCTTATGACTGGGGCGATGGCGGCGAGCTGCCCGAGGAATGGTCCGATATGCATAAGCGTTTCAGCAAGGGCTTGCAGAAAATGGTCGATTGGTACACCATCGAGGAGGAACCGGCAACAGCAGTGACCAGCGAGGCCATCCGACCAAAAATGGCGGATGGAAGTGAGACGAGGGTTGAAGACGGTAATGAGGACGACATTGAGACGGTGGTAATTCTCGTTTCGCACGGAGCCGGCTGCAATGCCATGATCGGGGCTATCGAGCACAAACCTGCGTTGATGGACGTGTCCTTGTCGTCGATCTCGCTCGCAACCCTGAAGTCAAAAAACAGCTCTTCATCGAGTAATCACGACGGTGCTCGAATGCACCACAGGTACGATCTCAAGCTGAAAGCAAATGTAGAACACCTGCGACCATTGGCACCTGCGAACTCGTTACGTTCGCCGCCGGCGGGAGGCATGTTTGATGGTAATAGCAATAGCAGAGCTCGCGCGAACCATCATTCCTTTTCGTCTGGAACTGCTAGCAACGGGAGTGATTGGAACTCGGGAGGTGGTGGTATGAGCAGGAAGGTATCTGCCGGTCGGTCCATCGCATCCTTCAGGGAAGGTTTGCAAAAATCCGGGGGCCGCCAAGATACAGTCACGCCCTCCTTCACGCCTTCAGGTCTCTCTCGCACACCATCACTGGGTTTGTGGTCCCCCAAACCTTCCCAAAAGGTAGACGAAGAGTGCATTGATGACGAGGAAGCAGAACTGATGGATCTGCGGAGAACGGATGTTGGAAATGGCGGCACGATCCGTGTTGAAAAAGGTGGGCAGGTCGATACGGCGGGAGAGGGTGAAGATGGTGAACAAGATGTGGTTCCACAGCTCCCATCGACGGCGGAAAGGCCGGATGTGGTGCGCGACACGAGCTCCTCGAAACGACGATGGACCGTGACCGACCGAACCTAGTAATACGATACTCATGGGATTACTCGAGAAAGGCGATGATCGATCTTTGGGGATGTGTGTGCGACACCGTGTGGACAAAAGAGACCATCATGATTGGAAGACGCTTAAGATCATGACTGATGCCTTTGGAGGTGCCTAACCACACGTCCATTGATTGAAAGATGATGATGAGTACAGCTCTGGGCTCCAGATATGTCTGACATTTTGTACGACTGCATTTATTTTCTCTTTCAGCTTGACGACAAAGTATGATACCCCAATCATCAATGCATCATACCTTTTTTCAGGTAAAACGGTGGGGAACACAAGGCGCAACAGTCTGTTCATGTCAGGCTATCTTTCATCGTGCAGGAGAAACCTCTGTTCCACAGGATATTCCGACAAATGCAGCTTCATTTGGTCGTAATATTAAGACTGGTAGCTCGATCAACAGAAGGGTAAAACCACGGCAGTGATTAACTATGAGCTGACTATCTAATCCAGTATGTTCCATTACATCACAAAACGCATCTGCATCTGTATGACATCGCGGCATGGCCTGTTTTTACCCTTACCTTATTCTATACTTTATCATCCTCGCTCTCTGAAAAGTAGCGTTGATTGTCAAAGAAAGTCTCGTCATGCATCAGTTCGTAATCAATACCTTGTTTCACACGGTAAGGCAACGGAAAACTAGGGTCATTGGTGCCGAATGCACCCTTCTTGAAGAGGGCATCTACGCCTTTGTACTCCTCTTCAGCTATATTCTCCTTGATCGCCAAGGCGCTCAGGGTTGCACGATCAACGCCAACGTCACTCAAGAACTTGACGTGGTGATAATCGGCATGCCCATCGCAGGCCAGGCCCTCACAGATATTGGCAAACATGTCAAAGTTGTTGCCGTCGGCTGCCGTCTGGGCGAGACAAGTCACTACGATGCCCCATTTCTCGATGATCTCCGGGTGGATAGTGCCCTCCATCTGGCGGAACTCGACAGTGCCCTTGCCACCCTTGCTCTCCTTTTTAACGTCCAAGACAAAATTGGCCTTGGCCCGGCTGCCCCTGGCTGGCACCTGGAGTAGCGACTGCAGCTTCTCGGCCGTTGCCTGCTTCCAGATGAAGGCGATGCGCGCCCACTGGTCCGAGCAGAGCAGCCTGCGTCTTGCACGGAGGTGCTGGAACCACCTGTCGCTTGGCCCGCCCACCTTGTCCACATTCCAGTGGCGCTTGCGCATGCGCAGACCTGCCAGGGTCGAGGACTCGGTGATGCGGCGGAGGTGGGCGCCGGTCCTGTGGCGGGCCGGGTGGATGAGGACCTCGAGGTGCGCCTCGCCCAGCCAAAGGAGCGTCATCATCTTTTTGAGCGCCACCAGATCGTTCCGCCACCCATCGGTGCCGATACTGACGTGGAGGTGGGTGCCGCAACTCGAATTCAGCCTGATGCGGAAATTTTCGCGCAGGTTGACCAGGGCAATGATAATGTCTCCAAAGTCTGGGAGAGAGTCGATCTGCAGTAGTGGTGAGCATATTTGTAGACCGCACCAGTCGTGCAGGTACTGGCTATTGCTGAAATGGACGTTTGGCCTCGCTTCTCGAATGCTGTTCTCTTCCTGATGGATGCACCATCTGTCCCGGTCGCTGCTTGATCCTGGAATGGGATTTGATCTCAATGTCTTGAGCAAGGGCCCCTTGCCGTTGTCATTGAGGTTTGGGGTAAAACTAGTCTCTATCAGAAGAGTTGCTCCTGACCAAGTTGCAGCAGACTTTGGAATGTCTCGAGTAGAAACAAGAGAACCTACATGGTGTGCCTGACTTTCAGGGCGACATGCCTTCGACGCAATGCAGCAGCATCATCTTTTGATTGCTTTTGCACAACCCAGAAGGGTATTTTGGTCAGCGGAGGGAGACTTCTGGCAAAGTCCCCGGCTGGGTCGCTGGGCCCATGGTTGTTATCTTGTCCCCCTTCGCTCCAGTAAAAAGGTACCAAGAACTGAATTTGAACTCCGACCTTGACCACCACCATTTGAATTGACACAATGTAGCTAATCTTCTATGGTAGGTCGGGGCTACGGGAACACTGTGATCCTGTTTGGGTCTGCGGTTTGTTGCTATGTTAACATCTGGAGGAATAGCACACATTTTATACGCAGATTGCACGAACAACTTTTTTTTTCTTTTTGTCCAATCACAAGTCCTTGAAGGCAGTGAGTGAGTGCAACCATCGTCGTCAGCTCAAGTTTGCTCACTGGATATACACAAGGCGTGACGCATTGGAGATAGGTTGTCGTTGGGCGAGGTTGGACTGCTCTTAGATGTAAGGATGAAAGGAGCAAAACTTGTACAAGGTCTACAGCAAACCGCCACTGCTTCTTAAGCAACCACTATATATGGAAGCATCAAGGGTACCTAGACAGTGTGAAGGGTCGGCCACTACGCCAGAAATGACCCCATCAGGTCAAAGTAAACCAGTGCACTGAAAACGACAATTGAATTGTTTAAACCAAAGCTACAAAAACGAAAGCACCGCCGGTTGGGTATAGAGAATGATCGCGAAACGCCATCCAGGCCAAAAACTGCAACAAACAACTCAACGCTCTCCAAACATTCTATAACGCCAAACGAAAGAGTCAACCTTGAGCGCAACCTAGGAACTTCTGCAATAGAAAGCAACAAAACGCCAAACAGGTCAAGGATGAAGAGAAGATCTGGCGATTGCTGCAAAAGTCGCCGAACCTCTGCAAATTCGGGGCTCTCCTCGAGTTGCGCACTTCTCTTGAACAAAGAAGTTAATTGCAAATAGGGGGCTTATTGAAGCTGCTACGAGACGCCTACTGGACGTTCACCTGAGGCGTCTGCTTCCATTGGGGCTGGTGGGTGTACACAGGCTGCTGGACGGTCTGGACCTGCGGCTGCGGCGGGTAGCCATGGGCGGGCTGGAACTGCGTGACGGGGGCAAAGGCAGGGCTCTTGTCGGGCGAGGGGAAGGTCAGGCCGCGCTCGGCACGCCTGTTGAGGGCCCTGCTGATGTACATGAGCAGCGCGCCGATGGTCATGACGATGGCGGCACCCCACATGATGATGAGGAAGCCGCGTCCAATCTGGGCAGAGGCGATCTTGCGGTCCCTGAGGTCCTTGGCCAGGAAGTGGGAGCGGATGGTCAAGGTGATGCCGCAGGCGATGGTCATGCTGGCCGAGAAGGTGTACCAGTAGCAACGGTAGCTGTCCCAGACCGAGGGCGCCAGGTAGTTGAGGCGGTCGCGGGAGCACTTGGGAGCCGGGCAGAGCGACTTGCCAATGGGACAGTGGCAGCCCATGGTGCTCTTGGCGCAGCTGATGAAGAGCTCCTTGACGAGCGTGATGAAGATGGTCAGGAAGACCATGAAGCAGAAGATCCAGTGCACGGTGGTTGAGTACTGGTCGTTGCCGTCCTTGTACCTCCAAGCCTGGAAGAAGGGGTTGGTGCATTCGACGGTGCTACGGCCGAGGCACTGATAGTCCGAGTTGGGCAGACCGAGCTTCTCGGCAACCCTGCGGAAATCACCCGGTACCTTGAGGTCGTCTGCGCCGGTGTATATCAAGCCACCAGTCTGCTCCTTCTTGGTTGCGTTTGCATACTCCCAGCCAAAACCGGCCGGGAAATGGTACATCTTGACCGCATAAGCATCGGTGCCGTTTCCGCCGCTCTTGGTGATGATGCCGCTGAACTGTACCGAGAGAAGAGATATTGTTAGTAATAGCACAAGAATCCTTCCAAGACGGAAGACCAAGCTCCTTACCTCAACCAGAGATAGCTCAGACATGTTGATCAGAATCTTGTTGTTTTCCTCACGAGTAGAAGTGCCCGAGACAAAGATCAACAAGACGGCGAGGAATGTAAAGATGGTGCAAAGCACAGTTATAACACGGAGGACCCTGGAAAGCGGCCGGGCTGCAGGTCGCGGACCTCCTGGCTTGAAAGAGTATGCTCCCTCCATGGTGATGAATATTCTCTTTCAAGAATGAAAAAAGGAAAAGAGAAGTGCCACAAGGCAGGCAAGAACTGAAGCTCAAGGAATGATATAATAAAAAGGGTGAAGTGGACAGCGCGCTTCAAGCTGCGAAAATCTCGAATGATATCTAGGAATTCCAACCAAAGTAGTATTCAACAGAAGACAAGGGAATCTCGAGAACACCCCAAGAAACAATATAGTTGAGAAGGTAAAGGATGATGACACAAACATCTCCAGACCCCAAAGGAAAGAAGACGGCGACATCTTTAATATCAAAACCGGCCCATCTCTGTGCTTACCGCAGCGAAAGCGCCCCTTGTTTACTCTGCAGAAGCTGTGCCTCGAAGAGGATTTGCTGTTGGTGATGGGCTAGAGTGGATTCATGCGCGGCCGTTGTGGAGGGCAGGGCCAGGCAGGCTGAGCCGGGGCTAAGATTACTACAACAGCGCTGCAGACCAAACCTTGGCGGGCTGGATTTAGCCCACCAGCCCCCCTGGACCCCCCGCTCATAGGGCAAAAACAGGCCCCACCTGAACGCTGAAGGAGCAGCTTTCAGCCAGTGTCGCGTCGCACATCGTGGGCGCAAGGGACGTTGTCGGCGTGTGGTTCTTGTGTTGCGGCGCAGCACGAAGACGAGTGCTCTCATTCGCCTGGTCAACCGATCACAGACAGATAGAGATGTACCGTAATTACATGGTATCTTCTGTGCTGGCCGTCGGAACCAAGAAACAAACCAACAATATTTGATGAAGGGGCTGTGTTGGTTTGAAAAAAAGAGAGAAAAAAAATTGCAGTGCACAATTCACAGCCTGACTGCAGGGTCTGCGACAGGGCTCGTTACCTTGATTTACCAGATTTCTTTTTATTCATTTGATTTTTTTTTCACGGCTGGCAGCCGCTTGTGCCCCTTCCCCAGGCAGCACTCAGTTCTTGCGTGAGAACCTTGTGTTGCTTGCTCTCTTGAGTGGGTTGGGTCACTTTTACAGTCAGCACAGGGACAATCGGCATCTAGCTTACAGTAGCAAACCTCGATTGGGTTTCTAGAACTAGTCCAAAGACTACCTAAGTTACATTGTACTTTGTCTGGGTTCTTAGGAAATATTCGGAGTATGCAGTCACCTTTCAGCCATATCGGCCATGCTTATTGAGGTTGGAGTAATGTAGTCAATTTGGCAGCTTTCTAATAAAAACCAACATCCAATAATTAACCAATCCTCGGCATCGTCTTGGCCAACCTCTCAACCTACTACGCTGCATTTCGATCATGACAAACAGTCTTCAAGGAGCAAGGGTCCCTATCCCCGACGAAATTCATTTCACATGGGGTCCCGTTTTGCCCAGATTATAAACCCCAAACAAGAACCAAAGGAAATTTTACCCACGTCAAATGAGCACCAGAAACTCCCAACCCAGAACACCTTGGCGTTACTCATTCACCACACTCAGCCTGGCGTCCCTGTCTCGTCTTTCTGGCATCACCTCTGCACTCATCGGCCCATGCCTCATCATCTTGACAAAGCTCCCTAGTCTCCCCTTTCCCCTCTCTAAACCCCCTTGAGAGCCGGATCCCCCGCTACCGTTGTCGTACACACCGGACGGCGTGCCCTGACCAACCGGAGGATACCCGCTACTGCTCGTGCTTCCCATGCTACTGGGGGTGCCACCACTAGGGGTGCTGGTGCTCATGGCCCCGGCCTCTCCGAACGAGCCCTGTCGACCGGCGTGGCTTGATGGATGGTAATAATCTTCGTTAGCGTCGGGCTCAACGTGGGAAAGCGCGCTGCTGTCATCCTGCTGTTGCTGTTGATGTCCTAAAGAAGATTGGCCCTGTTGCTGCTGCTGTTTCTCTTGTAGTTGACGTAGCCGTCCTCTTTCCCTCGCGGCCGCCATCTCAGCCCGTCCCGCCTCGATAGCAGCCTGGTTCTTGTTTCTTGAAATGTCATCGTCACCGAAGCGTCTGTCTACTGCATCGTTTATGGTCCCGCGGAGAGTCTCGGCCACGCCCTGCAAAAAGCTTGGTCAGCATCTACCTGCGCGCTTCACGTTGGGGAAGTGTAAACTTCTTACATGTATGCCGACCGCTGCATTTTTTAGGTTGCTCAAGGTTGACTTTTGCTGCAGAGGCTTCTTGGGTGGCAGCGGGGGCGGGGCCCGGGGCTGTTCCGGATCTGAAGACCCCTGTGTATTAAAAAGGGGCCTGGGCTGCAGCCCTGTAGTGAAACTAGACTCTGGGAACGATTCGTTTGTGGAGATTGAGGCTTCCTCCTCGATTGGTGACACCGTCATTGGATTCTTCTTCTCGTGGCCTGGTGATGCAGACAGCTCCACTCGATTCCGTATGTTACTTCGATTTGGTACAGGCGGAGACAGCCCACTGCTCTCCCTGTCGTGGGCAGCAGATGAGACAGCCGCTGCAGAGGTCGACGAGGCAGAGGTTGACTCGGCTGGACCTTGACCAACCGGAGGCGGTGGGAGAGGCACTGGAGCCTGCATCCCCGGCTGCGGTGGTGCGGGTGCGGGAGGGTCTGAGCCTGTGCGGCTTGTGATATGTGCAGGTGGAGGTGACGGGCTCTGACTCGCTGCCGAAGGCATCTGGACTGTTGTAGACCCGCTGGGTCCTGTAGTAGTGGTGGTCGTGGTCGTGGTTGTAGTCGTAGTAGTGACCGTGTTTCCAGTCCGAACATCATGGTAAGTCTGTTGCGTGATGGGTTCGCCTTGGCTGGCTGCTGTGGCGGACGGCGCCGCCGAGGCGACCTGAGGGACGGGCTGTGCAGGAGGTGTTGGGGGCGTGATGAGAGTTGAAGGCGGCTTCAGCAGGCCGTTCCCTCGCGTGGGGATCGTGCCGGCGCTAGTACTCGGTGTAGTATCGGAGGTCAAGGAGTTGTTGTTTGGCGGAGCAATAGTTGTCGATGTTGCCGGGTTTGGTAAGCTCCCTCCACTGCCATATGCGGAATCAGTCGATACAGCCTGTTCTGCTGGATTGCTGCTAGTCCTGTCTTCGACTCTCTCCTTTTCCTTTTCCTTTTCCTTGGTAGAGGACGAGAACGAAAAGGGGTTGGAAAGTCTAAACTTGGACTTCTTCTCCTTGCCAGGCTCCATCGGTGACGCTTGCCCCGAGAATGAATTCGACCGCCTACGGGATGGCGAGGGCTGCTTCTTGACCAATCTGCGACCCGTCCCCATCGAGTCCTGACGCCGGTATTCTGGTTGAGTTGCAATCATGATTTTCGAATAATTACTTGTTAGTCCTGGCAATGGCTGAAGTGTCAGATGGAAAGACGACTATAATTGATTACAGCGGACAAGTCCTGGTTTTTTTCCTGCTGCATCACCTGTGCAAACGAAACAAGCATATTGCGTATCGTCATCATAGCTTGCGGTAAGGGATGATCTCTGATGTCATATCCCCCGCGAAATCGCAGGCTCAAAAAAACTTCCCCTCAGAAAACGCCCTCTGGTTGTGACCGCTGTGCAGAATGAGTAGAATGGCCGGTGATTTGTCTATTACGAGAGCACCACACCCACACCCCAGCTCCCAATCAAGACTTGATCTGCATACCGCCGAGCCGACATTTCCGTACCCGACCGGGCAGGGGTTCTAGATAGCTCGTTTAGTGTTCACTTGAACTGTGATGATTGATGTCGATTCTCGAGTATCTTTCTGGCTGTTTACCTATTCGTAAGTGTGCAATAGGCATTCCCCGCCAGCGACTCAAGACGCTTGTCTCTGGTTGTTGGTTGTATGGAAGGTCGCTGGAATCGATAGGTTATCGGTACTGTACCTAGTCGGCTCAAAGCATCCAGGAAGAGAAGAAAGTCAAGGAAGGAATTCTATCAAAGTAAGCAGTTAGCAACATTAATCTGCATATGCGCCTCGATGTCCATCATGTGCTGACTGGAAGAGGTGAATACAAAGGTTGACAGATTACTAGGTCTATTGCAGTCTAGACAGCGACGAGTCAAAGGTGTAAAATCATCTTGCAATTGGAAGTGGGCTGAATGATCGTCAGGATTACTACGCTGAAGCACAGTGGAGGTCAGGGTCTCGATGATGTGGAGCACACGGTGGATCTTGAGTGGTTCTCCCGCTCCAACTTTCGGTTCGGGTTGAGTGAATTGAGTTTGGTTGCGCGTGTACAGTTCTCCATCTGTCGGTCCGTCGCGTATTTCAAGAAGCTGGATTCGGATTGATTGGTCGTTTTACAAGCACGCGCGTAGGGCCACAGATCAACCCTCATTTGCGTTTGTTCGTCCATGGCTTTATTTGTGATTCTCATTTTCCTTCTGTCCAGCGCAAATGATGAACCTCGGGTTGTTGGATGCAACGGCAAATCCCCTTCTCGGTCAACTCTTACGAAGACCGAATGCCAAGTGGTTGCCTAGGTAGGTAAGGTAGGCCCTTGAAGTGTTAAGCGCTCTTGCGAGGTCCACGGGGCATTGCAGACGGTTTCCTGCTTCCTTTTCATTTCTCCGGTTCTTCATTTTTTTTCTCTTTCCTAGCACTAGTCGCTGGTTGCTGTTACCTAGAAGCCGCTTGACCTATCGACACCGGCCGGCGAAGAAAAGGAACTCGGTCGGGAGCGCTGTGCCACGAAAGGATGGATACCTCTGCTTACGCGCTGCATCTGCATTCAGTACTTTGAGTCGTTGCGTCTACGCCCGATGCGGGGTTGACCAATCAAGATGCCCTTCATCTCGTGGCAACGCTCAAGATTGCATTCCCAAGGTGAACGTGACTATGCCATGTGTTCCCCTCGCAAGGATTCGTTCCCGAGCCTGCATTAGTTAATCTGATTCGGCGGATTGTCTGGCGACAAAAATCTCCCCTTTGAGCTGAGGTCTTACCCGATCCCCAATCATGCACAGCGGCCTTTACCGAACGACGAGGAAACAAGTTCCGTACCTGGTCTTGTTGATGCAGTGGCTGCTACCATATGTAGGGGTACCGTTCGATTAGGTACGTAGGTAGTAAGTCCCAATGCCCGAATGCGTAAGGCTGAGCCATGATTAGGCATAATGGACAAGGAATTGAGCAGTCAAGTGAGCTGCATACATCTGTTATCTATGCGCGCTCGGTTTCACTCTCCTGCTGGCTTGCTTGTTCACTTTCTCCGATTGTGGTGAAACTTTTGCGTTGCTGTATCTTGATGACACAATGGAATACAAGGTGAGCAGGCCGAAGAATCCGACAAACAGGGCCCGGTAGAACGACCTCCTTCTGTGAGTTGCACCACTTTATTCAGCCCCAAGGCCCGTGTATCGGAGAATCATTGGAGAGCTATGCTCGGCTGCTTGACCAGTGACAATGAACAAGCCCACGATGCGATCCCATCGCAAAGATCAAGATCATTCGCGAGCCAGTTCGTCCGGAAACTCACATTCCAGCAACCTTTGCAAACCTCTACACCACCAAGCTCCCCTAGAACAACAGGAAACCGACCGAGGCGGAACTCTTTCCACAATGGCGCAGGCAATCTAGGAGTAACCTGCGTATATGACCCTTCCGAGGCGCTTGTTGATCTGATCTTTGTCCATGGTCTACATGGCGGATCCCTCAAAACATGGCGCGCAAAATCCGAGCCGGGATACTTCTGGTCTGGGGAGTGGTTACCTCGGGATCCAGAGTTTAAATATGTCCGGATACGCACCTTTGGCTATCCTGCCAACTGGACGGATTTTCAAGAGTCGTAGCTTAGTGCAGCAATTTTGGAGAGTCACTCCGCTCTCATTTGCTCTCGTCGACGCATCAAAACCGAGGGGTCAGGACACCGATCGTCCTGGTAGGGCATTCAATGGGAGGCCTTGTGATTAAGAAAGCCTGCCTTGCCTTCAAGTATGCTCTGGACGAGTGCTCCGACTTTGCCAAGCAAGCTCTTTCCCCTGCTCAAGATTGCTAGCTCCAACTGGCCGACACTTCGAATATTCTTGACCAGCCGTCCGTCGCCCGAGATACGCAGTGAGATTAGATCACTATCAGGCCCCAACTTCCGGACGTTTGAGGATGAGATCTCGCCCGATGATACAAAATCAGACATTGAGCAGCTGCTCAAGACACATAGGGATGCGTATGCTGCTACCAACTTCTCGGTACATCTGGTCAACTGTCGGCCAGAGAGCGACGAGGTGTCTGACGCTCTTTATACATTTCGAGCAGGAAACAACGTCTTGACCTGGATCAAGTCAAGGAGGCAGGGGCAAACATTCGCCGCTTCGTCGAGCGCCGATCAAGACACGTGGCTCCTGTGGGGCCAGAGTACAGTCTCGTGCAGAGCTGGGGCATCTATCTGATCCGGATCGTGGCCAAGTTTGGGCATCATCTTTTGTTCGCCCCGGACAGCATAGCAACCTTGCTCCCGGCCGTCTGTCCTACAACCTCTAGCATCCAAAGGCAGTGCTACTCGGCGCGGGCCTCTGATTTGCGAGTGGTAGGGTTGAGTGACGAGTATTAGTTCGATGCCATCTCGTATATTGAGCACACGCAAGCAACAGCGTCCGCAATAGCCGTTGGCGCCAAATTTGTGGCCATTGGGAAATCCTCAGGCATGATAAGAATATTCAGTGCCACCACCTACACTGTGCTCTTCACCCTTCAGCACGGCGAAGAAGTCACCGTGGTATCTTTCAACTCAGTGGGAGATTATCTCGTCACGTCTCGAAACACACTGGCCCGGTCATGGGCCATGACTGAACTCGAGGAGTGTGACATGATCTGGACCAGGACTCTAAACCATCCATGCACACAGTTTTCGTTTGACGACCAAGACCAAATTCTGGCCACAACCTCCAAGTACTCTCTGCTCATCCGGCGAGCTGATGGCGAGGATGAAGACGACGATGACTGCGAGGTGACTTTGGGGTTTGGTGACGCAGCCAACCAGGATCAAGACGGCCCCGGCATCACGGGGCCACCGACTGGGCCACCAACTTTTAGCAGCTTCTCGCTGGATGGACTCCTTGTTGCCTTGGCGCACGCAGGGAGAATCAGTCTATGGCAAATCGAAGGAGACGAACCGGCAGACTATGCAGGCACATGGGAACGTGATGCCTTTCCAGAAGATGACCCACAAGAGGTGGAGGCGATGCTGTTTAACCCAAACCCAGAACTGGAGTTTGTGGTGGCCACATACAGGAGCAAGATAAGAGGCGAAGGAGAGCTGGTGTGGTATGACTACAGTAGGATGGACTTGGCAGAGGTACGGGCAGTCGAAGCAGAGCCGTACGCACTATCGGCGACGCCCGATGGTCAAACGTTGGCCACGGGAGACAGACGCGGCAACATACAAATCTGGGATTTTGAGTCGCTCACCCAGCTATATGTCATCAAATACAACCGTTTGCCGTACGCGAGTTGGCCTTTAGCCACAATGGCAAGCGGCTGCTGGACCCCCGACAGACCCACTCGGTAGTGTGGGAACCAGCAGTTCTGGTTCGGAACCACGACGGGGACGACGACACATCGACATCCGGCACGTCGGTGGCACTACCACAACCAACCGTGGTACCGAACCTGGGGGATCCACGAGAGATCACGGCCACCGCGCTGCATCCCGGTATTAGTGCCGCATTTGTCGGCAAGGAGGATGGAGGTGTACGACTGTATGATCTGGTTGGGGGACGCAAAATACAAGACCTAGTTGATTTACAGTCGGGCCGAGCCATCACGAATCTTGCATTCCGCAACATGGACATGCTCGCGTGTGGGGATTCGACTGGCGCTGTCGCGGTGGTGGTGACGCTTAAAGCGCGGTCCATAGAAAACGACACAGTCAACATTGGCAAGCTGCAGTGGCTCGACCCGCCGCCCACGGAACCAAATACCGCCGTTCCGATCGTGCAGCTCGTCTTTACCAACTCTGGCCGGGGCCTCGTCGTCTCGAATCGCGAGAGGACCCAGATCTGGATCCTGAGAGAGGACGAGACCATGGAGCTGACGTCTTCAGGGGCTTCTCCCGCGGATCTATGCTGGCGATTCACACCGTGCGACGACAACCAAGATCAGTTTCAGCTTGTGGACAAGCCGAAAGAGACGGTTATTCACCCAAAGGGAAACAGTGGGAATGATCCCAGAGTAGGCCCCGGGCTTGGTAGCCAAGCGACCGGAAAGCCGAAGCGTTCAAATACCGACGACAGCGCCTCTAGCGCGCAGAGCAAGAATGGGAGCTCGCGCGTTCGACGTGTCCTCACGGATCCAGACACGGGATACGTCGTCGTCGAGTATGCCGGCGCCAAGGCGACAACGCAGCTGGTCATTCCCGAGCGAACATCTCCAGCGCTGCTTTGCCGGGACACCTCGGGCCGCACCAGATCCGCATGTTCTTTCGGCGTGTGGAACGGCAAGGGGCCGTCTACCTGGGCCCGCAGCTGTGGGTCCGGACGGTGGACCTGCGCCACCTCGCGTACGGGGCCAAATCCCTGCCGGGCGGAAGCACTTTTTCATCCCCCACGAGAAGTACCTCGGCGGGAACGACAACATGCAGGCGAGGGTTGACAACAAGGACGATGTGATATTTCCGAGAAGGGGAGAGCTGGCAGTGGTCTGGGGTGGGATAGGAAAGAGTACGGGATGAGGAGGCTGGTCATGATCAGGCAGACATGACACAGGCATACTTTTGCACAAACTCAACTAGAATAGTCTAGTCTAATACGTAATTACTTTAGCCACTCACAAGACATGGATGGAGTAGATGCGGGTCCTGAACGTCAAATAATAAAAGGGTCATTTCATTCATTCGTTGCCTGACTAGGTAAAGACGCCTCTCGCCGGGCCTGGAAGCCCTAGATGCCAACCACCCCACCCAGACGCACCATTTCAAACCAGATGCTTGCTAATAGCCTGACGATCATGCCCGACTGTCATCCAAGCGTCTCTATGGGGTTGTAGCGCAGTGGTAGCGCATATGCTTTGCATCGAGCCTGACATGGTCCAGACATGTTTCCGGTCTTTAGGAAGGCTCGCCGACGTGCAGAATGCATGGGGTCGTCGGTTCGAACCCGGCCAACTCCAATACCAGGCGTGGGATGGCGTACAACTACCGCAAAGGTCGTCGTCATGTTCAATTTTTGGTGTTTTGTACTTTTTTCTTTTCTTTTTTTTTTTTTTCTTTTGTGATGTAGGTCACCAAAAGCTCCAAGCTATCAAGTCCCAACTCAAGCTAGAGCTTAGAAGCCCAGCAGGCCGTTGAACAGATCGGCGGTGGTGGCGTCCTTGGTACCGGCGGCGGCAACCTGGGCCTTGGCGTCGAGGCACAGGTCGACGGCGGCTTGGTTGGCACCGCAAGTCTGGGCACCGAGCTGGTCGCAGACGCGGTTGGTGATGATGTTGGGGTTCAGAGCGTCGGACTGCCCCCTGAGGATGGCCGGGTCCAGAGGCAAGAAGGTACCCTCGTTGGCGCCCCTGTTGCCCCGGCCGAACTCGAACGAGATGGTGGGAACGCAGGTGCCAAAGTCTGCGGCGCCACCAGCGTCGGCGTTTCCGTTGCCGGCGTTGCCGTTGTCGGCGTTGGCATCGCCGTTGTTGTTGTTTTGGTTACCGTTGTTGTTGTTCTGGTTATTGTCGTTCTGGTTCTGGTTGTTGTTTTGGTTGTTCTGGTTGTTGTTTTGGTTCTGGTTCTGGTTCTGGTTCTGGTTCTGGTTCTGGTTCTGGTTCTGGTTCTGGTTCTGGTTCTGGTTCTGGTTCTGGTTCTGGTTCTGGTTCTGGTTCTGGTTCTGGTTCTGGTTCTGGTTCTGGTTCTGGTTCTGGTTCTGGTTCTGGTTCTGGTTCTGGTTCTGGTTCTGGTTCTGGTTCTGGTTCTGGTTGTTCTGGTTGTTCTGGTTCTGGTTGTTCTGGTTCTGGTTGTTCTGGTTTTGGTTGTTCTGGTTCTGGTTGTTTTGGTTGTTGTTGTTGTTGTTGTTTTGGCGAACAGTCATCTGATGCTGGGCGTTCTGGGGAACAGGAGTGGCAGCAACGGCAGTGGCCGCGGTCAGGAGGAGGGCAACAATTCCGGCGCGCATTTTGGCGGTTGGTAAAGAAGAAAAAGAGTAAAAATGAAGGAACGCAAAGGGTATTAACGAGGCTGAAGCGAAATGAAGAAAAGTTCACAGAACTTTGTGTTTTGGTGTCAAATAACGACTGAGATCAACTCAAAGAATGAAACGGTTGGTAGTAAACAGCGAAAGGCTTGAATGGGATGCTTCTCCAGAGATGATGTGGTGGCAACAAGAAGGAGTCACCGAGTTCTTATACTCAATGTGAGAACTAGCCCACGGGGTCCAAATCATCCCCCCATCAAGGCACAAGTGACCCAAGACGGGAAGAACCAAGCGCCGTCAGGGGCCCGTGACAATGACAGGAGGCCTAGAATCATCGAGTAGGGAGTTGGCCGCGCGCAGATCATGGCCAGGTAGCTGGAGTAAACATGGCATTTTGGAACAGGGGCTCAGAGGGTGTTCGTCCCATACTGGACGCATGGGAACACGATCGACAGGCACAGCGGCTAGGATGTTCGGTACAGGCAGACACCCATGGCAAAGAGGCCGACTGACGGTACGCCCCGTGTAGGGCTTCTTGGACAGCCGTGCCATCCACAGAGCGTTCGCCGGAGCCTTTTTGCTTGGCGGTGCGGAGGAGTCGGTCCATCAGCCCGGGCCGCAAACATGGCCGAGACAGTTGACCTGTTTGATGGACGGCTTGGCGATGCAGCCGTGCGTTGACGGATGGATTTAGTTGCTTGGCGTGGACGACGGATGGGGATTGGCAGAACCTGCACGATATTATGGAGAATCCGGTTGGATGCCGGTAGGGGATTTTGCCTTGGCGTGCCTTGGCTTGATTGAGAAATGGCATTTGGGATCGGGATTATCTGGGAAATTGGAAATGCATTTTTTGAAATGATTTTTGCAATGATTTTGGGTTGGTTTGCCGGTTTCCAACCAGACGATATGTTGCACGACCATATTTTGCAGCGCCGGTACTGTGCAGTCTTGATATCACCAAATCTCGCCCACAATTCGATGGAGTTGATTTCTGAAAGCAATCGACAAGAACCAAAACTTCGCAAAGCTCAAGCTCAAAGAGCTCGCCCAAGTCACAGTACCCAGTTTTTGTCTGCTCGTGTTCGCCTTTTGTTGCCTTAATTTCTGCGATGCTTGTTTGCTCCCCTAGCATCTCCATCTCGCCCTTGTCTGCGAAACCTCGGAACCACAACAATGCTACCGCCCGTCCAACCAAGCCAACCTCACCGTCACGCCCACTTATGTTTTCCTTGTCGGGAATGATTTTCGGCGATGGCCAGCCCCCGAAAAAATTGGCACGTTTTGAATTCGTCTCTAGATGGTTGTCTTTTGTCCAACCAACAGCATTCGACCTGTTGCATAACCACCTTGCTTGACATTTGACATTCAAGATGATTCAATTCCCCGCTTCGCTTAGATCCATTAGTCTTGCCTCAATATGGTTAGGACTTCATGGCTCTCGGTCAGCAATGCAAAATTCCGCATCACGTTTGCGGTGACGGTATCAATCTCTTGTCAATGTGTCGCTTTAGTAATATTGATCTGATTATCCACTGTAATATTGTTCTGTACCTACTGGAAAGGTCATCGCTCGTTTCTACCCTTGTGTGTCTCCCCGTCGCTCTTGACCTGCGTCTTGTCCTGCTTGACCTGCGTCTTGTCCTGCTTGCCCTGCTTGCCCTGCTTGCCCTGCTTGCCCTGCTTGCCCTGCTTGGTCCCCTCCATCCTCCTTGCTCTGGTCTCCTCTGTTTCTTTCTACCCCCGAATCCACCGCAGTCTCGCTGCTTGAACTATCCACCACCCTTACCGACCCCGTCGCGGCCGTCTCGTCGCCGGCTCTCCGGAGACTTCGCTGTCGGTCCAGACTGGTTCTAGGCAGGTCTTCCTCATCCAACCTTCCGAGTCGCTGCTGGAAGAATGGCGCTCTCGACGTAGGACGGCTCCGGTCTGAACCCAGGTTTGGGCTGTAGACCGATGTCCGGTTCATATCCGAGTTGGACGATGGCGCACCGCCCACGGGGTGCGACCCCAAGGCGAGGTTGAAACGTCCGGCGCCCTGCGCGGCCGACATGTCAGCCGTGACAGGCCTCGACGACGTGTGATCGCTCTTGGTGCTCATCGCATAGCCAACCATGCCCTGCTCGCTGCTGAACGAATCTCTGTTCCGAGAGCCCGGCGGAAATAACAATACGGCCCCCCTCGGAAAGCTGATGGGATGGTCGCTCACGTAAGTGCGGCTGCTGCTGCTGGCCATGGTCGACGCCGATTGGGGCCTGGTCGAGGGTCCGCCCTTGCCATTCCCAGACCCCGGGCCACGCTGCCCGACCACGCTGCCCCTGCGCGATGCAACCGAGTTGCGGCTCGGCCCCCCTGCGCCGGTGCTGCTGGGCCTATTCCGAGACTGAAACGAGCCCGTGTTCCGTTGCCGGGAGTGCATCAGCATGGCCGCCGCCCCGCGCTCCAGTCCGCGTCTCCTGGCCTCCTCGGCCGCCAGGCGCTGCTTCTCCGCCGCCAGCGCTATCTGCTCCTTTTCCTCCTCCTCGGCGACCTTCTCCAACCGCTTTTTGCGCCGGTACCGCATGAGAAGCCAGAGCACTATCAGCGTTATGAGAGCCGAGCCCAGCACGGACGCGACCACGGCGATGGCGGCCTGCGTGATGGACACGGAGGCGCCCTGGGCTTGCGATACACGGCTATCCGCCTCGGCCTAGGGGGGTTTGGAATGTGAGTATTTGGCATTGTGTGCATGTTTTTCATTTCGTGTTGCCGAGACAGACTAGAAAAGTAAGAGAAAAGAAAACAACCAAGGTTTGACTTACCCTCGCCTGCCTGGCATCCGCCTCGGCACTATTGGCGCTGGCCTGAGCCAACTTGGCCCTCGACTCGGCATCCGCCAGGGACTGGGATGCGGCCGCCTGAATGTTGCTGATGGACGCCCTCGCGACAGCCACAGCGGTGGACGCGGACGCAGCAACAGAGGCCGCCGAGGTGGACGCTTCCGCCGCGTTGGAACTGGCAGCCTGGGCGGCCGACGTCGCCGAGGACAAGGACCCCTGAAGCTCGCTGATGGACTGCTCAAACGTCTGGGACGCCTGGCTGAGGTTCCTCTGGGCGGCCAGCAGCGCGCTGGACAGCGACATGACTATCTGGTCCTCCGGGCCCCGTAGAGGCGGCGGCGGTTGTTGCGGCTGCTGCTGTGATGGTGGTCGTGGTCGCGGAGGGCCAGGCCCAGGCCCAGGCCCCGGCCCAAATGCTGCCTGACCGTAGTCGACGTCCAGGGAGTCGACATCGTCCCGTCGCACCTTTGCTATCACTGCCACTGGTGCCGGGGTGATGAGCGCTGCCGCCGCCGCATCCAAGAGCGCAGGTTCCGTCAGCTCCCCGGAGTCAGCTGGGATCTTGGCGACACCGTTCCCCTCAAAGAGCCTCCTGCTCAAAACCCCCGTCGGAAGAGTCAGGACTAGCAGGCCGGTGGCGGCCACAAGCACGGCGTGCGAAAGAGCATTTGTGCTTGATCTTTTTCTTCTCATTTGGTACTGGTTGTAGTGACCCCAAGTCCTTTTTGACCAAGTCCTTTACTGAGCACCAGGGGTCATTGTCAAACATCCAGGGTAAAGGGTATGATGGCCTAAAAAGGTTCAAAGGAAAACACCAAAAGAAGTAATTAGAGAAAAAAATAAGAAACACAAAAAAAAAGAGATGCCAGTCTCGGGACAAGAAGAAAGAAACAAGCCTCGGAAAAAAGCCTATTGAGGCCCCCAAGTCGGCGAATGACGGCACCTTGTATCGAGGCCCTGAAGCCAAGCACAGAGAAGAGACGGGATGGACGGGCATGCCCTCTGGCCCCCCCCCCCCCCTGTCACAGTCGTCCCAAAGTATATTGACCTACCCAACTGCTATCGTAGCAAGCCAAGTGCTTAGGTCCCAGCTTGTTCAAGTGTCGCCTTTTGTGCAGGTTCCCCAAATAGTCGCAAAACTGTTTTGGAGTCGCAAGCTTGGACGGCGGGGCTCCGACTGCCGGACAATCCCAAGCAAGGCTGCAAAAGGAGTACTACCTGGGTGTTTGCAACTTTTTTTTGGGACGATTTTGGGCTACGTGACCTGGCGACCTTTTGTTTCTTTCCCAGGCGTGCAATCCAAGGTACGTCGTGGATCCTGGGCGATAATCACTTGGAGTCAAAATTTGGCTGATAAACGATCGGGGATATGATATGCTCGGATCGGCTGCCAGGGATGTGTCTGCGCGTTGAGTGGCGTGTCGCGACCCTGGATGGACCAACACTGGTACGTACTGAATGGTGGCTGTAGGACGACCGTCCGATGTTGGTTTGGTTTTAGGACCTGTCCCAGTTGGACCAACAGCAAAAGTGCGGCAGAAATGTTTTGGAAAAAGAGTTTCCAACTTTTGGCTGTGCTGATGTACCTTTTTTTCTCTCTTCTTCTCGTCTTTTGCAATTCCTTTCTTTTCTTCAAATGAACCTGCCACATAAAAGGGTGGTGGTGCTGTGCTCATGGCTTTGACAGATGCTATTTTCAGAGATTGGGTGGGAGGAAATACTAGTTGTGATGGGAGTAATTAATTTACTGGTAGGTATCAAGTGATGATTTTTTTTTTTTCACTTTTTCTTGTCAAGCCACCCTGCAATCGATAAAAAAAGAGAGCATCGAGTCACATACGCAATAGCATCCTCTCCTCTCAACCCAAGCGTTTCGTGAACGCCGAGCTTCTCCTCGTGGCCAAAAACGGCAAGTTAATTCGTTTTCGCCTGGCCCGAATCATGGCCACCAAAACCCATCCCATCTTTTCTTCTTTCTTCATCTACCTCACCGCACCAGTCGAACTGATCTGATCTACCCAGTCCGAGGAGGCCAGAATTCCTAGTCTGTGCGTGTCGGATGCAAGCAAAAACCCAACGCAATCGTGTTCCCACGCGAAGCCGATGCCTACATTCCATCGACCTCTCTTGTTACTTCCTTGTTCTTCAAGACTGGCCTCATCCCAGGCAGGCAAAGCAATCCACCATTGCACAGTTTATCAGGAGTGGGGCATCGCCCCAGACATGAACCACGGGTCCGGCCGCGTACGCTTCCGCATCCCGAACCATGCTTTTGGGTGCTTCGGTGGCCGCCGCTGCAGCAGACAAACAACACAAATTGCTCCCAAACCTACTCGATCGCTGCAAGGCAAGCTTCCCGACGGTTCGGGGCGAGGTGTAGATAACCGCATCATACGTGGTGATACGTGGTAATACTTGTGGTCAATGCTACCTCGGGCCTTCTTTGACGTATTTGGGTGCTATGATCACCAACCTTGTCATCATCATCATCCAGGTTGTGCTCTCGATCGGTCGGCATGTCGTGATCTGTACGAGGTCTGGAACCACTTTATTGCAGATCATAGCGTATCGTATACTGACATGACTAGGATGACAGTCCTGTCAAACCGGCAGCTGTTGCTACCAGAGATGGTTGACCTCAGATATATTATATCCTCAGTCATGTGAGCAAAACCCACCACATTATGCATGCATGCATTTCTGTTTCTCCTCTTGACCCATCATAGTCCCACGTGCCCATGAACGTACGTGTTCCTCAAACGCTGGGAGGTGGCTAGTTGAGCAAAATAAGAGCGCCCCACTTGCTATTATACTCTCTTTCAACCTCGGGCTGATAAGAATGTCATCAAGCCCCCGTGGCGATGCCTTACAGCCTCCTTTCATATTTTTCCTCTTCTTCTTCTTCTTCTTCCTCCTCCTCCTCCTCCTCGTCTTCTTCGCAAGCGCATGGACCCGTCCCCTTCACCTTGTTTTCTCCGCCACGGTCGTTGCTGGATTCATTTGCTAGCCCCAAACTTGCCATACGCAGCTCTAAATCTTGGGGACAGAACATTTTGCAGAGGTTTGTCATGTCCTGGTAGACACTGCGACCAAGATACCGATCAGAAGCCAGAACACAACCCCCGGCTACAAGTTCGGGAGAAGTTAGAAACTTACACTTGTCGCTGGGTGGACCCAGGAACAAACATGACGTTTCCAAGGTTGAAAGGTAGAGAATAAAGAATATTTCTAGCCTCCCATTCCTCAGCTGTGAAAAGCAAAGTCGGTGAGTCAACATCTATGGGGTTGGAAAGTGTGGCAAAAAAAACCCCCGCAGTCGTGGAACGATCTTTGCTCACCTGGCTCAGAGGGCCGAATCAGCTTCTTGTAAGCCTTGATATAGGCCGGGTTGCTGAGGCGATGCCTCGGGGTGCGCCAGTTGCCCGTGTCGTACTCGTTATGCGCGTAGAAGGAGCACACATCAAAAATAAAGGCCTCGCCCGTCTTGCCGTCCATGGCGGTGTTGCCGTCCCAGCAGTCGCCGTGCACCAGACACGGCTTCAGAGTCCGTACTCCAGCTTGTAGCGGAAGCAAGAGCCTGGGCACGACTTTGTCGACCGTCAGGTCGGCCACAATGTCGAACTCGGGCCATTTGACAAACGGTTTCGCCAGCTCGACGACGTGACGCAGGTGACTCCCGTACACGGCCGCCCATGAATCGGACCAAAAGTCGACGGCCTGGTCAATCAGCGTGTGGCACGTCCGCATCCCGAAGCCGAACTTGCCCGTTGGAGACTGCGAGTTGCTGTGGAGCCGGGCGAGGCTCGCTGCGAGTTTAGAGGGCTCGGCCGGCTGATGGTTCGAATGATGGGTAGTAAGAGGTAGCTAGTATTAGCTGCGGCTGTCGATGTGCCAAAAGAAAAAAAAAAGAAAAAAAAGAAGAGCGATTGCGCGCAAAAAAAGACCTTGTCAACACTCCCCAGCAGTTTGTTGGACTTACACTTGCCCCAATGTCACGGAACTCGACCAGTAGAAAGTACATTTCGGGGTCGCTGGCGAAACGTCCCCATCCATATGGCTCAGGGCAAAACCCAGGAGACGTCTTGTAGATTTCTTGCAGACTTCTTAGCTCTCCCTCGCATATCACCCTGCTGAGCTCCCCCTGTTTGAGGGCCTGTATACGATCAAATGTTTAGTGTTTTGCATTTCAACAGTCTTGGTGACTGGAAAACGCAGTAAGAGAGTGTTTGAAGCCGACTAAACCTCCCCACCTTCATGAAATATTTCCGCTTTCGTCCATCTGGAAGCTCGACTTCGATCCTTGCCGTTATGCCCCAGAGCGACTTTCCGTATCCCACCGCACCCAAGACCTTGGCTCCCTTGTCAGGGAATGCTGTATTTTTTTTGCGCAACATTTTAGCCACATGACCGCACCACGGTTATTCTGTGCGTGTTTTCACTGTGGCTGCTAACCCTTGACGACATTTTCATCGATTTCAATAGTATCGGTGATCTCTGGCGGCGGAATTGGTCCTGTAGGGGTGACTTCTTGGCTCTGTGCGGGGTTGATGCCAATGTTCACCGACACCGAACGTTTGTTCTCGTTCAATTGGGATTCCAGGTCGTCCTTATGGATTTCGGTAATAGGAAATGTAGAGTTGGAGGGAAAATGTGCTGCCTGGTCGGCATGATAGAGCGTCACTACTGGCGCAACGGAGCTTGCTGCAGTGGCCATCTTGTGCACACCTTCGTCGTGGGCTGGAGACGGACTGGTTTGTAGGAATCAGTGCTAGGTTTTGTGTAACCGCAGAGCAACCATGCCGCCTTTTGTGTCGAGAAAACGGGGGTGATAGCTGGAGGCGCTGCCAATGCAAAACCCAGCAGTTAGTCTAGATTTATTTCGGGCATTCGCATAGAGACTGGAACCAACTCCATTTGAGTATTTTTGGTGCTCTTGGGGCATAATCAAGCCTGCAATTAGCCGCCGGGCGTCAAACATCCCCAAACCTCGGCACCAAGGCAGCTTGCTTGATGTCAATAGTACAAAGCTCTTTCCCGCTGTCAGCGCAGATAGATATTCGGTGCCACCATAAAACGGGCGGGCTGAGCAAAGACCGGGTGTCACAGGTACTTGGGCTGCGAATCCACTATCAAAATACCATAGGTCGGTTGATCCTTGCCCTTTGCTCTTGGCCACCCGCCATCACACCTATCATGCAGGCCAAGCCAATTATTGCACCACCTCATGCTGCAAGGCCATGTCGTTGGCAGCTCTGTTTTCCCATTGCAACATGGACTGATAACTCTTGCATGGTGAATTCCGCGTCAACGGACGAAACAAAAATCAGCCATCTAACTCATGTCCCCCAGTATTTTGCCGTGGGGGGTTGTGACAATGATTTCACTTTACAGTAGTACGAATTAGTTGGCTACACAGCACATTACACTGCGGTAGTGGGTCTCGACCGAAAAGCCTGGGCATAACTGCCTACCTCCCTACCTGAACTTCAGTAGGACATGATGGTGAGTATTTTGTATTCATTTCCCCAGACTTTTGACCCAAGGCTCAAAGCTGTACAGAACTTCCGCCGAGGCCGCTTCAAATCCGAGTCTTCGGTCTCGGGCTCATTTGATGGCGACCATGCATCCCCAGACGCACGCCATGCGTCGCCTTCGCCATCTTCATTTAGCAACAACAGCACAACGGCGAATATGGAACAGTCATTTGGCCAGGTCCAAGAGTCTCTTGATCTCCCCACACGGCCAAGGTTTCTGCCACAGTTCAGGAGCTTTACCTCGTCATCCACATTCGGGGCCCGGGCTTCCACAAGTCCTGCACCCAGCCGCAGCGCTGTCACAGAAGACCCGTTGGGCCTGCAAATAGTGCAGCCGGTCGATGAACCTGCCGGGGACATAGTGTTTGTTCATGGACTGGGCGGCTCCGCGTGGAGGACGTGGTCATGGAACCGCGATACGGCGCTTTTCTGGCCCGACTGGCTGCCCGAGGAGGAGCCTTCACTGGCTAGGTTTCGCATCTCGACCTTTGGCTACAACGCCAGTTTTCGGGGTGCGGCCACCAACCTGACCATTCTCGACTTCGCCAAAGATCTCTTGATGCAGCTGCTGGCGGCCATCGAGGATGATAGAGACTCCCACAGGCCGATCATATTTGTGGTGCACTCTATGGGCGGCTTGGTGGTAAAAAAGGCTTACACCCTCGGTAGGCACGACGACCGATACGCGGACCTGGTGGCAAGGGTTAGGGGAATACTCTTCTTAGCTACACCGCACCGAGGCTCGCAGTACGCCAAGACGCTCAACAACATCCTGGCGGCAACGCCCACGGGAACGACCAAGGCGTACGTCTCGGGCTTGGACATCAACTCGGAGACAATCCAGGACATCAACGAGGGCTTCCGGCAGCATTGCGAGGGCCTACTGCTGTGCTCATTTTTTGAGACTCTCAAGACTAGTCTAGGTTTAACTAAGGCCATGGTCAGTCCTTTCTTTCTATCATGCTTGGGGTAATGGAGATTGACAAGCTGGGGAGGCGAGTTGTAGATTGTGGAAAAGTCATCTGCAGTGTTGGGGTTTCCTCTGGAAACATCGGCGGGGATGGACGCCGACCATCATACTATTTGCAAGTTCAGGGACAGATCCGACCCAAATTTCAGAAAGGTCAAAAGTATCCTCAAAACATGGGCATCAGAATTGACAGATACTGGTATGCTAACCCCTTCGACGTCTATATTTACAATTCACAAGGCGTCCATAAGTTCAAATATCGAGGAGCACCTGGCATCAGACCGGCCATGCTTTGTCAATGATACTAATGTCTTTCGATAGGGCCTCCTTCAATGGAGGCAGACTTTCAAATTGAGCCCGAACTTCCGAGTCAAGAAAATATCGACCAAAGAATTCGAGATATTTTCGGCGTCAGGGACCTTCCCCAAAACACCATCACACCCATAGACTCCGATAACATCAGCTACTCTACCTCAGGAGGCTGGCTGTTCGAAAAAGAAGACTTTAAAAGCTGGTTATCCTACGATAGTGGCCAAGCAGCCGACTGTCGCCAATTTCTGCTTGTCGGACTTCCTGGAACTGGGAAAACAGTGCTATCGCGACTGAGCGTCAAGAGACTCCAGTCAATGGGACTCGATGTGCAGCATCATTTTTTTGAACGCACCAACCAGTTCACCAGCACAAAGCATTGTTGTCTTAGGGCAATCGCTGCGCAAATGGCCTTGTCTATCCCCGAGTTCCGCGACGCAGTGTTGCGACTGGAAGCCAAGACGGGTCATTCTCTGAGCTCGCCTGCTGCCACTCTAGACTTTCAAGCACTTTGGGAGCGCTACTTTCAAGGTGTTCTGTTTAAACTGAAGCTATCTAGGCCTATATACTGGGTACTCGACAGCCTGGACGAATCCGATAGCCCAGGCATACTTCTTTCACTCATCTCCTCAATATCTTCACAGACGCCAATCAGGGTTTTGATGACCAGCAGACCTCTCAAGGTAGCCCCTACCTGGGACCAAGCGAGGGGCACAACCTACTTCCTGGTAGCGTCCGATACTGAGGCAGACATGGGAAACTACATTACCAGGGCGGTCCAGGACGTCGTGCCGGGAGATCCACCGACACAAGCTTTTGTAAGAGACGAGATACTCAAGAAAGCCCATGGCTCTTTTCTGTGGGCGCGGCTGGCTCTCGACCTCATCCAAGACAGCTGGCATATAAAGACGGATCTTCTGGTTGCCCTGACAGAGGTCCCGCGGGGGATGGCTGCAATGTACAAACACATGCTCAAGAATGTCAAAACGCAGAACCCCAGGAATGGCAGATTGGCGAGGAGAGTGCTAGAGTGGGTGACATGCAGCGTGCGCACGCTCTTTGTGGACGAGATGGCGGCAGCGCTGAGGCCCGAGTTTGGCGAGTTTCTGAACTTGGCCGTGTCCATGACGCAGATCTGTGGCCACTTTATCACGATCGAGCAGGCGCAAACACAGCCTGGGAGGCAGCGCATCTCCTTGATACACACGACAGCCAGGGAGTTTCTGCTGAATGACGTGGGCGAGGATGGCATTGGCTCGGGATGGATTGACGAGCAGCTCGCACACGAAACGATTGCCAAAACATGCCTTGCCTACTTGTGCGAAGAGCAGTGGAAGTCGAGATTTGCGTCGATTCCGGTGACGACAGGCGACGACCTGGTCGGAATTTCAGGAGACTTTCCCCTCTTGCGTTATGCAGTCAACCACTGGGCTAAACACGTGTCAAAATCTCCCGTGGATAGCGTAGAGCTGCTAGAGGCCGTCGAGGGATTTATGCTCAATCACTGTCTATCCTGGATAGAGGCTCTTTCTCTGTCCGGCAACATGACCCAGCTGGTTCAATCGGCAAAGCATCTCAAGAAGTTTGTCAAGAGGTCGACCCGTCAGCCAAAGTCAGAACCGCGTCAGCTGGTGCGCTCCATGGGCACAGAGTCTCGCGTATCCTTGGCCTGGATCCAGCCCTGGGCGGTTGACTTTATCCGCATCGCCAGCAAGTTTGCCGCCAACCTGGTCAGCAGCCCGTCGGCGGTTTACCGCAACGTGCCACCAATGTGTCCGCGTGCGTCGATGGTGGCCAAGGTTTATGGAGGACAGTGTGCTGGCGGGGCCAACTTTTCTTCCCTGCCGACGGCTCGCCTGGACCAGGGACGCCTCTCGGTCAGCGGCATTCGGTCCGAGACATGGGATGACTGTCTGGCCAGCGTGCTGGTTGGCAACGATGAGTTCGGCAACCAGGTGCTCGCCGCCGAGGGTCTCTTCTTCACCCTGGTTAGCAGTGCCGGCGTCGTCACCGCTTGGAACGTTCAGACGTGCGAAAAGGTCCGCAGGTTCAAGCATACCGAGTACGTCCCGATGATGGCGATTGGCCGCGGCGGTCAGACTCTCGCAGTGGGGGGCTACAGCTGCTTTGTCATCTGGGATGTCGCCACCGGAGAGAAGCTTCACCAGATACCCAAGGCAGTTGATGCTGTCGTGCGCCATCTGAGGTTTGGACCAGGAGAAACGGAGCTCGTAGCTGCGTTTGACAACTGCGCAGTCCAGATCATCCAGGTCGACGACGGTGCCTCAAAAACTTCCAAGATGAGCCTTGCGGGCCTGGATTCCAGCTATTGGGGGTGTCCCTGGAGACAGGCAATCAGCGCCGATTTAACCAAGGTCGCAATGGCATGGCGTGGGAGACCACCAGTTGTTTGGGACCTGAGCAACCTTGCCAGAGCGCCTCTGCGATGTCGGACCCGAGCGATGCAGGATCCCCTGCTGTATCAAGAACAGCTCCTGTGGCATCCGGACAATAACCGGCTGCTGATTCTCTGCCAGGACACTTCGCTCTGGGAGTGGTGGCTGCCGAGCGACGACCTTGTAGAGTACCCCAATGTCAAAGCCAAAGACATTGCGCTCTCTGAAGATGGATCTCTCCTTCTCACGGTAGAATACACTGGCACAATCAGCATATGGACCTTGCCTCAGTTGCACCTCGTATACCGACTAACATGCAGCCTCGGCGGCGATCCATCCATCGGCGTCGTCTTCAGCCCCGACAGTCAACGGTTCTACGACATCCGTGGCTCGGTCTGCAACGTCTGGGGGCCGGACTCGCTGGTGCGATCCGACGAGGACCCCGACAATGACGACGCCACCAGCACATCAGGCAGCTACGCCGTCACAGAGCCCGTGGTCACAGCTACGCCGTCAGCCGAAAGCACAACCATCACTGCGCTCGCCATTGGCCCCGAAGATAAATTCTTTGCCTGCGCCCGCGAGGACGGTTCCGTTGTGATCCACGATGCTCTCGACGAGGGCAACTGGCTGCGCAAGGTGCACTCGCACCCCCTGCATAGTACCGTTGACCTCTTGTCCTGGTCGCCCTCTGGAAAGTACATGGTGTCCGGTGACGACTCGGGGTATATAGTCTGCAAGCGTCTGCAGATCAAGGACGTGAAGCCTCCCACGCCCGAGAAGGAGCGCACTCGCAATGAGCCCCGCGGCTTTACCGGGAGATGGGCTGTTTTCCCCGTGTTTGACAGTCGTCTCAGAGAGCCTGCAAGGCAGGTGCTTTTCAGCCCTGACGAAAAGCTACTTGTGGTGAGCACAGATGACGCAGAGCATATATGGGATTTGCGAGCAAAGCAGGAAGTCATCCGACCACTGGAGCGAAAAGAAGGTCAAACAAGGGGACACTGGGCGCTGCACCCCACAAACCCTGACCGACTGCTTTGTCTGCATGGCAAGGTTGTCCGAGAGCACAAGTGGAGCACTGGTCTTGAAGTAACAGCATTGACTGATCAAGGTCAGGGCGGCGGTCCTCATGGCGAGCAAGCGCAATCATCCCATGTCCCTGACGCTCTTCCAGAGCCACAAGCGCCGTCCATGCCAAACTCTGGCCACGTTTCGCAGTCCAAAACACAGACGCAGAGCGAGGCAGTAGTCTGGTCCGCGTCTATCGATAGCGGCAGGCTTAGAGTTGCAGCCCTATCGACCAACGACAACCCTTGGGCACTAACATCACATTCCGGGCTGGATCTTTACCTTCTAGACACCTCGTGTAGACCCGAGCCTGATACTCCCAAAAGGTTGCCGGCTTTCGTGGGCGAAAAGGTCAAGCTACTCCTCGGCTCAAACGGTAACAATCTTGTCTTTCTGGCCTTTGACGGCTGGGTCTTATCTTATAACACCACAAATCCGATAGCTACCGGGATGGAATCGTCTTGCAATAGCTCGGAAACGAATGGAAGTCCTACTGCCAATAACTCCCAGCTAGGACTGCGAAAACATTTCTTCCTGCCAAAAGACTGGCTCAACACGACAACGGCACACATGTCAATGGTAGGAACCGCATCGGATGGAACTTTTTTCTGTCCAAAGCAGGGTGATGTTGCCATCGTGAGAAATGGACTTCGCTTATAAGAGATGAGAATGAGAGGGTTGAGCCGGCTGGAAATACTGGGGCGTGGTAGCCATGGCTATGTGATCAGCTGGAGGAAAGGTAGTAGGTAACCTAGACACCCATATAATCCGGATGCAGAGGCTGGGATCCAAGGCACTGTTGCACCAGAGACATGTCACTTTTTTTCTTGGATTTTGATCATTGCGATGATGATCTGCCAGGGTCCCTGCTCAGGACCAGGACCAGATCCTACAGGAACAGCCCCAAACGGGTGCTCACAAATCAAGAATTATCTGCACCTGGGGGCCACCCGTCTGTCAAAACTGCCCGATTGGACGTAATATGCAAGCACTCGCGCGTATCATTGGAACTGATACGATGCATAATGTGGATACACAACTGCTGCTCTTCCTCAACCAGTTAGCCTGCGCGCGCTTCCCCTCCTTTCCAATCAAATTGAAGATGGCAAGGCTCAGCTGCGGAGCAACGCCTGTCAAATCTCTGCGCAAATACCCATCCACCGAGCGATGCTAGAAATCCATTTCTTTTTTCCCACAATCACCATGAAATTGATCACCTCTATACGCAATGACATCTGCGCACATGTATCCGCAATCCCCGAGGGGCGGAGGAGCTCGCCGCAACCCCCGAGCGCACTGCCTGAATCCAGACGTCCGCTGTCCCAGCGATGAACACCACCAGCCGGCATCCGTCGTCAACCATGTCACGCACTACCTCAGCTGCGTCCCCTTGCGGGAAAGAGCAAGCTTTTGGACGCTGGAGCACCAAGTCTGGAGGCACGAGCACCGCGTGCAGTTCGCAAAGCTGACCAGCGTCGAGAGTGCGCGCGTCAGGGCCGCCCGAGAAACGGCAAAAGTGCAAAGCCGGTCCAGGCCTGATGCGGCAGGCTCGGAAGAATCGGTGGCGATGGAGCAGATGGCGGCAGGTGAGCCAAGGTCGGAGGCGGCTCTTGCTCGCGAAGCAAGCCAACGCGTGTTTGCCAAGATGACCGAGACTGCGCTCGAGATACGGTTGCTGTACAGCAGAGCCAAACTCATTCGAGAGGATTTAGGCTGCAGAACTGGACTGCGGGCAAGCTCTCAGAGGTACAGAGACCCAAAGAGGATCGAGCAGGGCAGTCGGGATGCGCAGGAAGAGTGGGAGGCCATCGATGCAGTGATACAAAGGCAAGACAAGGATTCAAGCTCGTTGACCGACACACGCTACGACGTTGAAAAGGACTTTAGTGTCTGCTACATGCAGTTTAGTCAAAAGTCTGCCGACGGGATAGACCGTCCTTTTGAGCCTGATTTTGTCACACCAGATTTGAGGGCAGGGCTCGGAAGTCTCAATACTCCTGCGACAGAGACACTGCTCTCAAGGATGTTCAACAGATGCCACCTCGAGGGCTCTTTTCCGAATCAGACTGTTCCTTTGAGCGATCTTTTGCAGCATGAGCATAGAGAAGATTATCATGAGTGCATCCTTGACCAAAAGTCAAAGAAAGACCGAATCAGATACATCCATATCCCATGTAACAACATGGAGGTAAGTCTTCCCTCAAGCCTGTTACTCGCAAATTTTTAATTCAAACTAACGAGTACATATGCAATCCAGTACGTGGAGGCAAGTATCTCTCCCCCGGGTGGCTAGTCTCTCCTTCAAAAACTTACATGTTTCCCTTTTGCAGAAGGTTATTGCGAAATATTACCGAAAAGAGTCCAAGCTGGACGACGGCCCCTTTGCCGACCCGCTTCAGAAATCAAGGCCTTATATGCTTCTCAGACCTCAGTTTTGGCGTGGACAACAACGCGGTATGAACAGAGGTCATCCGTACTTGTCCAGCCTTGCAGTACATACCAGACACATGAGACCCATGTGCGAGAGCATCTCTTCAGGTTTGTCAATTGTTCATTTGACTGTGCAACGGCTCGAATCATATATCCGTCTTTGATCCTCTGAGGATCTGATGGTATTGACGTTCTGTGCTGCACGTTGCATTAGACCCTCCACATATGTACCACAGAAAAGCAGACGCGATGGCTTTATATGTATGTGGAAGCCAATCCAGCTGTGTTGCTATCTCTGTCCTTTGTTAACATTCACCCAAGGCCCCTTTCCTGCACTGGGAATACGATCGGTATCGCGGCATTTTATCACGATGCACCGAAGAAGTACTAAAGAAACAGAGGGAAGCTCGTGCCCAAGCCAATGCAGAAACGGAAATGCGGCGAGTGATCGGCAGGCTGGAAAGGTCATGGCCTTTGCCCTCTCCACCTGCTGATACTCGGGGCTCATCATCGGGTGTTTTCGGGGACATGCTACACCGGTGGCACACCACGAGACATAGAGCTAGACGAACAGACAACGAAGCTTGTATTCACCACGAGCGTACATTCCAGCCCAACGGGGCAAAGATTACGGATGCTGCTTCGAGGGAAACAAGGGCTATACACGTTGCAGAAGAGCTTTTGACACCTGGCGGCCTCCCGATCAAAAACAAGCTGGGACGGTATTTGATTCACGCGGCAAGTCTTTACGAGACCATCACTCTCTACCGAGATCAGAAGATGCTCGAAAAGTACCTCATCACAAAGGAAGGCCAGTATTCCCTCCACCCACGACGGACACTGGGCCAATGGGCCAACTGGAGTCCTGAAATTATCAAGTCCACCGACCGCGATCAGACGGTATACCAAGGCACAGCCATGGATCCAAACAACGCGCATAATCTAATGCGCATGGAGCGGGGAATTCTGGGAGAGCCACAAGGTCTTCACCTCAAGACAAAACCCAGCAGGATAGGCAGTCTTGGAAATTACCGGACAGGCTATGCCGGGAATGACCAGAGACTAAACTCGTCCTACCCCGAGTTTGTATACGGACAATGTCTTCGGGATGTGCGCAAGGTGCCGCGCCTGGTGATGGTCGATCAGCTGTGGATGTGGATACTGGACAAGAACACCATCATCACCTCCTTTGCTTGCCAGTACGGAAAGAATCGAGATCCGTCGGGAGTGTTTCAAACCATCAAGATGCGTCTACAGAGCGGGACGATCAAGATTCGGTCGGTTTATGACTTGGCGCTTGTCATCTTGAGAGAATGCAATGCCTCATTCCTGGACCGATCCCGCCCTCATGTAGGCTGTTTCACGCACTCATACTCTTTATTCTACTGACGGCTTATGCTTCTTGTTAGGACTCACGACCCCAAGTCATGGACATTTTTGCGACGGCCATTGGAAGGATCGTCAGTGGCTTCTCATAGACCCATTGTATTTCTTTGACATACATTCTTTGACAGTTGTAGCGCAAAATACCCTCACACTTTGCTAATCTCTCACTCTCACCTCTAGGATCACAAGCTCTCGGTGCAAAACGCCAGCCTGGAATCCTGGACCAAGTCGACTTCCAACCTCCACAGCTTTAGATACCTCGGCGCCGACAAAGCCAACCCGTACACAGTCCTCCTCGACGTTCACCGAGAGACGGCCCTACAGAAAGAAATCAGAGACATCCTCCGGGATCTGACGCGAATCATTGCCGTCCAGCAGCAGCAGAAGGAGTTTATCGACCGATTCGTCCCCATAGCCAAGGCGTCAATACTGGGGTCGAGCGAAGAGGGCCCGTCGCTGCCGCACGAGGCGCCAGACGTCAAGATCGAAGACGTGGCCCTCGAGGCGCAGTATGCGAGCTTTTCTAGACATGCCTCGTATTTGAGACTCGAAATGGACGATATCATACGCGAGTTGGAATCGCTCAAGAGCAGTGCCGAGAGGACTTTAGAAGATGTGAGTACAGAGCTCGTGCAATGGAGCCACCAGGTCGGCAGCAGATATTAATCAACGGTGTAAAATGTCAAGGTCTTGTTTCTTCTCAACCTCAAACAACAGCAGGCAAGTCTGTTACACGCCTGGCAGTCTGTGAAACAGGGAGCAGAGACTGTTGGACAAAGTCGATCGATCATGATGTTCACGGTGGTGACCATCTTTTTTGCAAGTAGCCCCTTGTCTGATGGTCATGAAGCTTGCTTCTACATTTTGTAACTTTGTGCTGACCGACTCTCTAGCTGCCGTTGTCGTTCCTGTCGAGCATTTTCGGAATGAACAACGCCACATTCGCAGACGACAACAATCTCATGAGCTTGGATCACCAACTCGTTATTATTTGTGAGTGACTACATACGACGGTAAACTTGTCCTCTTGATCGCAACACCACTGACATGTGCGTCAAAGTCATGGTGTCGTCTGCCATCATCATGCTTGCCGTCTGGTTTGCGTTCAGCAAGTGGCTTCGGACACTTTTGTGGGCTCTATACCGCGTCTGTGCGACGCGGGTAATGGCCTGGCTGCCGTTGTACCGACTGAAACTAGAACCATTCAACAAGATGACGAGTGAAAGGCTGGTCCAATGGGCGGATCAGGAAGTCGAGCTGTACCAATCTTGGGTTGAAATGACTGCCGAGATATCACGAAGAAAGCAGGAACTACTGATTCGAGGATGATTGGTTTTTTATGGGCAGCACAATCCCTTTGCTAGATAGAGCTAGCTGTGCCTGGATAACCTTACAAAAGTTGCTGATCAGATGCCCGTGTCACCTGCCTTGATTATATCCGCAGCCTGTTCATAGCCAAGTTAGCGATCGAGACGGTAGTTGTAGCCAACAGATTCAAAGATCAGACACACCTTTTCAGCAATACCATAGATGGTCTGAGATGGATTCGCCCCCACAATAGTCGGCATGACACTCCCATCCACGACCCGCAGCCCCTGCACCCCATACACCCTCAACTCCTCATCGACGACACCCCCCAACTCCAGCGGCATCATGGCGCAGGTCCCGACCGGATGACCCATGGTCGGACTCACCGTGCCAGGCAGCGTGGCGCTGAGGGCCTCGAAGCTCACGACCGCGGCGCCGGGCTGCAGCTCCACGGGCTCGTACCGCGCCATGGCCGGGTTGTCCACAAAGAAGCGGCGCGTGAAGCGAATCATCTCCACCATGACGTCCCTGTCGAGCGGGTTGGACAGGGCGCGGTAGTCGACGACGGGCGGACGGCCCCACGCGTCGGCGGGGTCGACGTCGACGCTGCCCCGGCTGAGCTGGTGCAGCGCCACGAGCCAGCCCTCGGCCGACCCGCCGTCGAGGCTGACGACGCTGCTGCCCGGCGCGCCGCCGCTGTTGACGACCAAGTTGTAAAACGCCGTGTCGTTGCGCCGCATCGCCGCCGCGTACGACGCCATCTGCGCGCCGTACCCCTTGACGACGGTCGCGTCGGCGTCGGCGGGCAGGCAGGCGGCGGGGTCTTGGGCCGCGAGCGCGTCGGCGATCTCGGCGTGGCGGGCGGGCGAGATCACGGGCAGCGACAGCCAGGCTGCCACGTTGCCGGTGGCGATGGAGCGGGGGCCCTGTCTGCTGGCGGCCCAGAGGTCGTCGGCCCAGGCTCGGAAGCTGGCGTTGCTGGTAAAGTCTTGACGGACGGGGCGGATGGGGAAGTTGCGCACTTTAATTAGCTCGGGTTCGTCTTGTTAGTCTTGAGGTAATTACATGGTAGGAATGAAATATAAGCAAAGTTTCGTGTCTCACGATCAAAGCTGGCCGACGGCGTCGGGTGATCCTGAAAGTTCTGGCCAACCCCTGGAACGTGGGCAACAACGGGAATCTTGGCCGACTCGAGCAGTCTCCTCGGGCCCACGCCACTAAGTTGCAGAATATGCGGACTGTGAATGGCTCCCGCAGACAAGATGACTTCCTTCCTCGCATTGACCGTCGTTGCCAGTCCAGCACCTCCCTCCGACTGCACAAAAGCCACCCCGACAGCTCTCGTGCCATCAAAGAGAACCCTGGTCACCTTTGAGTTCAAAATCACCTCGTAATTCTCCCTGTCCACCTCGTCCCAATGCCCCGTCCGCGAAAAGGACCGCGTCACCGTCTGCGGGTGGCTAAACTGCGGATACCAGTAGACGCCCGTCCTGCCCTCGCCGCCGTCGCGGGGAAACTCGACGCCCGGCACCGCCCTGAAGGCGTCCACGATGGCCTTGGTGCTGGGGTACTGGTACGACGGCCAGCTGGCAAAGACCCTGGACGTGTTGCCCCACAGCCGCTGGTCGTAGGTGATGTTGGAGGCCAGGGCCACCTCGCGCCCCGGCGGGATGAAGCTGATGGCCTTTTTGAAGTAGGGCAGCATCCCCTCCCAGCTCCAGGTCGAGTTTGCTCCAAAGAACCGGCCCCACCGGTCGTAGTCTTCGGCCGTGCCGCGGATGGCCATCATGGCGTTGATGGCCGACGTGCCGCCCAGCACCTTGCCGGCAAAGACGCCCGCGCGGCGGTTGCGGAGGTTTGTTTGTGGGACAGACGTCAGGCTGAACATGAATTCCGGGTTCATGCCCTGGAACCCTCCCTGGACTTCGGTGATTGCCGACACGTTGACTGTGATGTTGGTCATGTTTTTGTCAGTCTTATTCTTTGAGGTTGGGGCTGGCACTGGCAGCCAAGGACCGTTCACTCACCCAAATCCCCGTACTCTACCACCAGCACCGAGTTCTTGCCGTCCTCGCTCAGGCGGTCACCCAGCGTCAGCCCCGCAGTTCCACCTCCGACGATGACATAGTCGTATGAATCTGCAAGGCCATTCGCGTCTTGGACGATGCCACCCGAGTGTGCCAGGTTTGAAAAAGATAAAGCCAGCACCAACAACTTGGCCAGTGTCGACCGGGAGTTATGCAGGAGCTGAGCCATTGTCGGGAAATATCAGGTCAGTGCTGCTTTATCGTTGGGTGTAGAAGTTGAAGCGGAAGTTGCGGAACATGTCGTTGTCTTAAAAAGTTAAGGTTAAAAGAAAAATCCCCGAGAAGCTCGACAGGGCCAAGCATCCCAAGCCATGAGTCTGGCCTTGGAGAAAGAGGAAATGATGGGGTTTGATTTTATCCATAGGAAAAGTGGTTTCGGTTCCATGGTATGCCCAATATAGGTTCGAATATCGCGACTGCGCCGCTGGGGATTTTACCCGTGATCCAATTGTGGCCCACGTCTTGAGTCCCTTCTTGGCCTGAGCAGATTGTATGGCCAAGTAACATTGACGCAAACTCCTGCTGTGCGACCCGACCTGCATGGGCTGTCGGTGGATTTTGATCCAGTACCGGCAAATATCATAGAATCCCGGAGACTAGGGCTTGATTCAAATCAAAAGTCAGCATAAAACATATCAACACAAATGAAAAGTCCTTGTGCATCACTGGACATTGACAAAGAAACTCACATTCTGTTGAACTCGGACATGAAATAGTCAAAACATTAAATAAAGTGTTGGTTGTACAGTACTCCACAAACACGGCCAGAGAACGACTCGAGGCCGTCGTCTACTCTTCGAAATCCTCGGCCGCGAGCTCCACAAAGGCCTCGGTCTCGAGTTCGTCTTGGTCATCCTCAGCCTCGATGACGGTCAGGACGGCCCGGTGCGCACGACAGACCAGGTCCTTGATGGCCCTGGTGTGCCGGCCATAGATGCCCGTCGGCAGCATCACGTTCAGGTCCTGCCGCATCTCGAGCACCGACTCGTCCACGCGCGCCTGCTTGATCAGGCTCGAGCCTCGGAGCGTCGCCGGCTCCCTGTGGTCGCGGAGCGGGTCGGTCTGCGGCACGGTCCGGTGGCGCGGGGCTTCCTCGTCGAGGGTGTCGGCGACGGCGTCGATCCTGGGGTTTTGTCCCGCGGTCGAGGAGGTGGCCGTCGAGGTCGGCGCCGGCTCCATCCAGTATCCCTCTACGGCGGCGACCACGGCCTCCCAGATCTCGCGATAAAAGTGCTCTCCGACTTCGCGGTGCAGCCTTGCGAGAGACGTGGTTGTGGCCTGCGGCGCGGGGAACTCGAACTCCATGGTGGTTGCCATTGTTGATGCTTTCTGTAGGAAAGATGTGCTTGTTTGTGGTTTTGATCCTGGCAAGTCTTTCACAAGGTTTGGGGGCTCGCGGAGGCTTGAGAATACAACTGGTAAAAGCTTGGTTTGTGCGGTAAGTAGTGAGACTTGCTTGTATTCTCGTGAACCAGATGGGATCAAGTTCTCGTGGAATACAAACTTGTCGATGCGAGTTTGATGAAATCCAAGTTTCCTTCGCGTCGGCGTTGGTTGTCACAAGTTTTATGTCAATTTGTGCGTCTCAAGCAGACAATGACGGCAATGGCAGAGCGGTGAATGACAAAGTGATTGGCTCAGCAATAATTCATTGTTTTCTTGGTCATCGATAACAGTGAAGACAAAGAGCGTTGTTTGCCTTGCTGGACGCTTGGACCTCAGGTCGCCAGCCTTGGACCTCACTGCCGCCAACCTTGGACATCCCACTGCGAACCGTCAACTTGACAAAGCCTGCCGTCCCGAACTTCCCATTCCTCGTTTCCTACGCAGGGGTGACACCAGAAAACAGTCTCGGGATCTCTCTTCTTTTTGATTTCTCTCAGCCTATCATAATTGCTTCCCCAGAACTCGTGTTGCCAATCGTCTTCGTCGGGATGAGCCTGTTCACCTTGAAAGTCAGTCCAGTTGTTCAAAGACGCGTGTATCCAGGACAGAAAGCAGATTCCTTCACCTCGTTGACGTACGCCGCTCCCCCACTATTCAAACGCAGACTGCGAAGCGCCGCTGAGAACCGTTTTGCGTTCGCCGAGGCTTTCGCCGCAGCGTCTGCATCGTGAGATGGAAAACCGACTCCAGTAGCTGATGGAGAACCACGTCAGTCAGCCAAAGCCCACTATGGACGTATACAAAGCTCTATCCCAGAAGCCTCACCAGCATGCACCACGGCCTCGGCCCAAGCTGGATTCACCGCCGTGCGTCCTCCGTCGCGAACCCCTTTCCCCGAGACCATATAGAAGCCCGCCTCTCCGCCGTCCAGCACCGCTTCGAGAACTGCTCTGATTGCCGTCTCGTTTCGCTTCAAGGCTTGCCCGTCGAGCAGCTGCGAGGCAGCAACTAGCGACCTTCCAGCCTGGCTTTTGTCGTAGTTTTGCTGATACCAGCTGTAAAAGTTGGCATGTGCAACTACCTGGGAAGTAAAAACAAAGTGCCCCGGCCAGGTGGTGTTGGCGTGGCTGAAGATGGGCTGAATGAGCTTCATGATGTCTTCAGGGTTGCTGCTGTCTCTCATGATCAATATGCCAACCACGCCGGTGTACGTCACATTCCCCAGAGGTTTGGCCTTGTGCATGATTGGATAGCCCGAGATGCCAGCGGCGGCGAGCGCAGGGATCTGTGTGATAAAGTAAACCATGGCGTCCAGGGCGTGGGGACTATCGGCGCTTGTGATCATGGAAAAGCCCAGGCCAAGAACACTCGGGGATTTCAAGGTGCGCATGGTTATCGAGGTCAAGATGCCAAACGTCGAGCCGCCTCCCTAGATGCAGTCAGCATCGCCACAACCAGACATGTAAAAGACTGACATGGTTTCAGGGGGGAAATAATTTACTCCTCGGACGGCAAAAAAGAGATCCTCATTTTCGCATTCGTTGAGTGTCAGCAGCCGGCCCTCGGCGTCAACCATCTCCATCTCCAAGACCTGATCGACGGCGAGACCATGATGTGGGCTCAAGATACTGTGTCCGCCTCCTGTGATTAAGCCTCCCAGGGCGACTGTTGGCCCGTTGCCGCCTACGATGGTCCTGTTCACGGCGGCAGTGAAGCGATAGGCCTCGCCCATCTCGGTCCCGGCCCCAAAGGTGACAACGACATCCTGCCTCGGGTGTGTGAGATTATCCGAGGGGCAATTCCTGGGTTGGAAGGAGCCTGCTTCATGGATACGCATGTCTTTCATGTGGTGAACCCATATCGACAGAGAGAATGGTGCGTTGGAACGGCCGAGGTAGTCGTGGCCACTGTTTTTGACGACGAGCCGAATGTTGTTATTCCTGGCTGCTCGAGCACAAGAGACTCACACTATATCAATACATATTCATATTCATATTCATAAACAGACATCTCGACATGCCCCATACCACAAGACCACTCCACCTACCAAAATCAACACCGGCCTGCACATGCTCTGGTTCCGTGGCGTTCACAACATAGACGGGATAGCCGGCATCGCTGCAGCCAACCTCTGGATCAGGGGCACACGTGTCGTTGGCCCAGTTGTCCCAATCGACCGAGACGGGATCCCCCAGGTGGAAAGATGGATCACGCCACTGAGACTGCGTCGCAATGCATCCATCAGTGCTGTGCGAGGGCTGATCCGCGTGGCATACTGCCCCTGGTGGCACTGGCCTGACGAGCCTGCCGGATATGGTCGAGTTGAGTCGGTCCCATTCCTCGGACGATGGCCAGCCTGCGTCTAGCGGTGTCACTTTGCAGTGCTTTTGCGCATCACGGAGATGGCCCGTGATGGGTGCTGCAACAACGAACAAAAGAAGTTGAGGTATGGTGATGCGCATAGTGGATATCAAGATGATCTACCAAGACCTGAATAATTTTGATTTTACAAGAAGAACTTAGGGTCTAATGCAACCAGATACAGGTGACCATCTTGGCCGAATGCCTGCAGAGCTCCATTTCTTCGTACTGATCCCGATCTGGTCAGCGGCCGAGTGACCTCCGGGCGCGGGATCCGGGTAAATCGCAGAGTCGATTCATTCGGCAGTTGCACTCGAAAACGCCAACACAAGCAACCAAAGGCTCAACATCTCGTAATCCATACGAATGCAACGCTGTAGCCCATTGTACAAAGTAGGATGTATGTCATCAAGGTTATTTCAAGGGGGGAAAGATGGGAGAAAAAATGTCCGAGTCAAGCTAATGGCAGCTGTCAGAGTCCGGAACAATGAGCGGCGGGGCATGAGCCAAATTCAAAAATAGGCCTCGTTTGTTTCTGGGAACTCCTTGGTTCGAGGTGTGGAGATGCATGCGACGCTCCTCTTCTGGTCAAGGTTGGCAAGCGCTAAGCAAGCGAGCATGGAACAGACGGTTCCTGTGCAACAATGTCTGCGAGCTATAGATTTTGACCAAGTGAAAAAAAAAAAAAAAAAAAAAAAAAAAAAAAAAAAAAGAGAAAACTTTCAAATCAAACTCTACAAGGCCACTGCAAAACTCAGAGTTCATTCGTTCAACGTTGCCGAAAGACACGAGTAAGACTTGGTGCAAACCCCCAACAGCGCAACGCGCCTAACCCGCTCGCGAAGCTGGTCCCAGATAAAACGGTTCCGGTTTTGGTCTTGGCGCAAATAAGGTCGGGGTCGCCCGCTTACCATCTCGCCAAACCGCCAGGACGAACCATCTGAAACGGAGGGGATGCTTTTTGAGTGCAATCAAAAACGCCCCCTTATCGTCGTGGTCTAGATGCGGATCGGCCTTGATAAATACTGACAGGTCTTGGCTTTTTTTTTCCCCCGACTTGAATCAATCGATCCTACTCAATTCTACTCTCACCAAGTTTCGACCTTTTACGTTCGTTTAGCCCTGGAGGACTAACCATATTACCTTTTGTATAATTTTATTATATTTTTCGATTCGTTCAATCATTAGTCGACGACTTGCTTCAAAAAATCCCAAAATGCATGCTCAATTCTTCTCCATGCTTGTTGCCGGTAAGCAATCCCGTGCCACACCTTCCAGCAAAACAAATCAAATACTGACTCTGCAAAAACAGCCTCTGCGGTCGTGGCCGGCCCACTTCCTCCGTCCGAGCTTACCGCTCGGCAGGCCGCCGCCGCCCCCGTGCCGCTGCGGATCATGTCGGCGGGGGCATCCGTGACGTTCGGCGTGGGTTCGTCGACGGGCAACTCGTACCGCAAGGACCTGCTGGACCTCCTGCAAGGCCCCAACGCGACCTTCACCAAGGCGGACGAGGTCAGCTTCGTGGGGGCCAAGAAGAACGGCGACTTTGACCAAAACGCCGTCGAGGCCACCAGCGGCTTCGTCATCAAGCAGATCGCGGCGGCCATGGCCAAGGACGTGCCGACGCTCAAGCCGAACCTGGTCCTGGTCGACGCCGGCACCAACAACTGCAACAAGGGCGGCGTGGTGGCCGACGCCGGCGCCCAGGTCGACAAGATGCTGCGCCAGGTCTTTGCCGACAGCCCCGGCGTCACCGTCGTCATGACCAACGTGCTCGTCAACAAGGTCGCCAAGCAGGACGCCTGCCGCGTCGACGAGAACAAGCAGTTCGACGCCGTCTGGCAGAAGCTCAAGGACGAGGGCGCAAAGCTCGTCACCGTCGACATGCGCTCCGCCGCCGGCCCCACCACCGACGACCTGTTCGACACCAGGCACCCCAACGACGCTGGCTATGTCAAGATGGCCAACGTCTTCTTTGGCGGTATCCAGGAGGCGGCCACCAAGGGATTCCTTACCGCCCCGGCTGCCTGAAAAGGTCACCGTGGCGTTGGGGGGGAATTCTGGGTTGGCATGTTGTCATAAATACCTGAGCAGTTAATTGCTTGCACTATGCACGACGTGGAATATTATAGAGAATCTTGGAGAGCATGTAATGGTCAAAATGTGTCTGTGAATTATCTGCTCTGTTGCCTTGCTACACGCCCCGCGGTAGCTGGCAGCTCATCAAGATCAAGGCCGTTCATGGCTACGTAGACAAACACGGCAAGACCCCAGACCAATGGAGCAACCACCAGGTAGTTTGCTTCATGCATGATGTCTGTGCGGAATGCAATCTGATGTCAATATGCAATAGCTGCTTACTTGGGATGACTTGCCACTCGGGGATCTTGATATCTGAACAAAGGCTTCGATGGCTGACCGCAATAAGCAATCAGACTATGATGTTAATATGACCCAGAAACTGCGAACTTTGGTCTCCTGTGCAGTGACATTAAATACACAGGAGCATGACACTTATCTGCGATGAAAGCGCCTAATCACAAAGCCTTTGTTTCGGAACGATATGAAAGAGTAGTACACAAAGCAGAAAGCGTCAAAGGTCTTGTTCTCTGCAGCTCAGAGTACAATGAGACACAAAGAGGTCATTACTTGTCGTGGCCTGGGCTTTTTCCATGTTGGTGCAGGATTAAGAAGCGTGCCAATAAGCTGTAAAGAAACACGCGCGTCTTTGCTAGGGCCAGGTTGACAACAATGAGCAAATTAGATAGGCATCACAAACGTAGACGGGCTCAAATTAATACATTCAATATAATCAACTTGTTTTTGCCATACTTTGTATCCGCATTGTATTCCAGCCTCGACACCAGTTCGCAAGCTAGCCAGCTGCTTATTTTTCAAGATCGAGCCGTGATGTATGGGAAGCCAGCTAAGGTTCTTTTTCTTCTTTCCCAATCCGAAAATATTTTTTTGCACTTCATTTCATTCGCAGACAAAAAAAGCTCATTTGACTGGCTATGATATTAACTAGAACTAGTCTAGTCTAGGTCTAGTAAAACTGCCAAAAATGTACCTTTATCAGCAAGAGGAAACACGGTATATAAAAAGTTGACAGCGCCAAGACATGTCGAAAGCTTCTGGGCACTCAAACAATCTCTGAAAATGAACGCAGTTTCAAGCTCTCCGATGTGGGATTCATCGCCAACAATTGCCAAGAGTGCTGTCCGCCATGGCAAGGAAAGCTTGACTAAGCCAAGGTGAACATCCTCGAGTCGGAGAGTCCCGGTGAGCTTAGTCATTTGATTTCAACGCAATCTCGACCGGTCCTGTGAAAATAAGAATTAACATTCCGTCCGTGCAGTGATTGAGCATTGTCGTGCGCTCAAGTTAGGCTACTGACTAAGAGATGTGCAACTTGGGAACGGCCGCGTACCATCTATCGACACCCACCTTAGCTACCTTGGCCTGTAGGTGAAGTGAGTCGCACGGAATGTACTCTACCATATTTGCTCACTGCCGAGAAAATCACTAGAAATAGACTCTCTTCACCTGAGAACTTTAATGCGCTACGCCATGCAAGGACAAAAGTACGCAGTAAAATGCCTGCTTGTTCTTTGCCACAAATATCAGACGGAGAGACACGTTGGGACGAAACTTTGTAAATAGTTGTTTGACTGTCCATATGCGTTACTATAATTGTAGTGTGAGGGCGGATCCAACGTCAGTGAAAAAGGCCGCTAACTGGTTCGAATTTCAGGTGCATGGCTGTTTGATGTGGGGCCCCCCGGGGGGCAATGGATACCCAGCCGGAGAGTTTACTAGGGGCCCTGTACGGGGGAGGATTCGCATGGAAATAGAAATGAACAAGCACGTAATGACGCGTTTGCACTGGGCATGAGGTGCACTCACTCAGCGTGGACAAAGAGAAAAAAAAAAGACAAGAGACAGAATTCGTGGCAGACTGTCTGTCATGCCTTTAGTGTTCACATTGTATGGAATATGATGTCATTGGTAAGGCTGGCGACAAGATTGGGGCAATGATTACTTTTTTGGAGAATCAAAAGGCGTTAAATCGCATCGCCTCCCACGGTGTGGCGCTTAACGACTTGCATGAGGCGCCCGGGGGCACGCACGCTAGCTCTGTTGTCCAACTGATCGGCTGCAGATCTTGTTGGTGATACACGCGCGTGGAATGGAATACGACCTGGAATCAAGGGACATGCCTCTTTTTTTTGCTCGATATGTTTTTTTACTCCTCCGTTCTCCAATAGATTAACTGGATTTTATTTCCAGAAGCGGCCTTTTGCTCTCCCGTGCCCCTCAAGTCGGAAAATCATGCATTGGCCAAAAAAAAAAAAAAAGAATGGGGCCGAGGTTGTTTCGACCAGCGAACTAGTGGTGAGTCGGACAACAACGCAACGTCTCTTTACTTTAAATGGCATACAGAAATGTCAAATGATGCATAGTAAGTGGTAGCGAGATCCCAAGGCTGGAAATCCCCATCTGCCAAGAAAGCATGTTTGTTCCCCCCGCGTCACCTTCTTGACCTAACCTGGTCTTGATGGTATAGGGGCCGACCAAAACTGCTTCAACGACGGTCAAGGCCCACCAGCCCCTATCAAGGTTGGTACGAGGTAAAAAAAGGCTGAGCGACAATATTAGGAATAAACATGTGGGGTGATTGGTACTGTACCGTAACTGATTTGGTGGACTTTTGGTAAAGGTGGAGGGTGTACTACGAGAATAGACGCTGCCAAGTAGATAATCAGGATTCAGGCCAATTCGTCCTATGTTCCGCGCCTTCTTTTCGGAGGGACGAACGGCAGTTCGGTTGACGCGAAAGTAAAGTTATGACATTTCATATTTGACAGGCGACAATGGCTGCGTGCAAACATTTACCGGTCTGGGCGGTACCTTGAACAGTTGTTGCAAACCGTCGAGTCACGATGGGCTAGTCTGTTTTATGTTGATCAGGGCTATATTATAATAGCTTAATTTGCTACAGGACATGCTTTTTAAGAAAGAAACATTTCATGACACCAGCCAACGATCACGGGGCAAGCAAGCACACGAATCCATACGGATTTTGCGGAACATCAAACCAGTGGGTGCAGGCCCTGTGGGAACCAGGCTGGCCTGCTGGAGGAGGGGGAAAAGGACGGGGTCCCGACTACACGGACCACCCTTGCATGCCGGATTCTGTACAATTCAACGGCATCCAAAAACCCCCCCGCGAAAAACCAAACAGAGCGAATTGCACCCCTGTTCTGGTAGTAATATTCTTAGGCACATGGGTGAGGGGGCCAGTCCCCTGGGCAGGTTCTCCAGCTTGGCGGTAACCGCAGTCGAATGGCGGCGCCATGGATGTTGCCGCGGCCAAAAAAGCAAAAGGTGAACCGGCCGCGAGCGCCAAGGGGACGACTTGGTTGACGTCGCATGATGGAGAAGCAACATGCCAAATTTGGATGTCCTGGACGGTCGGGGTGTCTTGTAGATGACTTCGTACGATGGCGGCTCCAAGATAAATATCCAAGATGTTTCCCGTCCTTTTGGGTCTGGATTTCCTCTTCTCCTCACCCTCATCCGCATTGGCATCACGGGTTTGTTTGTTTTCCTTTCTTTTTTTCTTCATTTTTTTTGTCTTCATTCTTTTTTTCCTTTCTGTTTCTTTTCATTTCTCTTTGCTTTCCTTCCAGCTAGGTCTCGGTGGTCTTTTTCTCTTCTTTTTTTTCACTCAATTTTATATCTCTCGTTGAGAGACAAGATGCGCACCGCACAAGCTCTCTCCGTTTTCGCCCTCCTCGTCGGGAGCGGCCTTGCCACCCCGGTTCCGGCCTCCGGTGCCTACTACGACGGCGCCAGCAGCATGCTCCAGCCTGTTTCGGCAGCTGCCGACTTTGACGACGCCGACGACACCGCCATGCCCGCCTCGGCTGCTTTTTCTGCTGCCAACACCCGCTCGGCCATTGCAGCCGCCGCCGACGAAGACGATGACGCCGACACCCGCATGCCCGTGTCGGCTGCTTCTTCCGCTGCCAACACCCGCACAGCCTTTGCGGCCGCTGCCGACGAAGACGATGCCAACGATGCCGACGACACCGCCATACCCGTCTCGAGAGCTTTTTCTGCTGCCAGCACTCGCACAGCCTTTGCGGCTGCTGCCGACGAAGACGACACCGAGGACAGCGCCGACAGCGCCGACACCGCCGACACCGCCATGCCCGTTTCGGCTGCCTCTGTCGGCACCCAGGGCCTCCGTGGAAACTCCAGAGCGGCTGCTGCTGCCGACGACCTGGCCGCGGCCGCCACCAACTCCAGCGAATCGCCCCTGGCAGCTGCAGCCGGCGACATAGCCATCCCGCAGGGGTTCAAGAAGATAGTGTTCCAGGACAACTTTGCCAAGCAAAAGGCGGGAGCGCTCCCGGACCAGGCAAAGTGGCTCATCGACCTCGGCACGCAGTACCCCGGCGGGGCGGCCAACTGGGGAACGCAAGAGATCCAGACCTACACCAACAACCCGGCCAACCTGGGCATCAAGAACGGGGCGCTCACCATCACGCCGGTCCGCAACGGCAACGCCTGGACCTCGGCGCGCATCGAGACCAAGGCCGGCAGCGACGTGCAGTGCCCTCCCGGCGGCAAGCTGCGGGTCGAGGCGAGCCTCAAGCTCGCGGCCAGCGACCCGGCGACGCAGCTGGGGATCTGGCCGGCGTTTTGGATGCTGGGGCAGGGCTTCCGCACGGACCGCAACTCGTGGCCCAAGGTGGCCGAGATCGACATCCTCGAGGTGTCCAACGGCGTCGGCACCGTCTTCCACACGGCGCACTGCGGCGTCATCAACGGCGGCCCCTGCAAGGAGAAGACGGGCCTGGGCGGCAGCGGCCAGTTCCCGCGCGGCAAGTTTGTAAAGGTCGCCGTCACCATCGACCGCTCCAACAAGGCCGGCGGCTTCCAGCAGGAGAAGCTCGAGTGGTCCGTCGACGGCAAGGTCACCCACACCCTGACCGGCGCCGAGGTCAAGGACGCCGACGCCTGGGAGAACCTGGCTCGCACCCCCAAGATGATCCTGCTCAACGTCGCCATCGGTGGCGAATTCCCCGACGGAAAGGCCAAGATCAAGACCCCCACTGCCAAGACCGTCGGCGGCGAGCCCAGCGCCATGTCGGTCCAGTACGTTGCTGCCTTTAGCACCTAAGGCTGAGCATTGTTCTGGTTTTTTTTGGGACCAATCCATCCTCCTTCATCCGCATTTCTTGTCGCCGCCGCTTCCGTTCTTGAGAAGTCCGTCACACCTCCTCAATCTTTACTCGACATGACCTCATTTTTGTCTTTTTTTGCTTTTTTGTCCTCTTTATTCTTGCATCCATGTTTCTGGCGTCCATGTCTTGTGTTTTCTTCTGGCGTTTCTTTTTCTTTTTTCTTGTCGGACATGCTTTTGGTTGGTCGCATCGCATAGCAATCGTCGTGTTTTACATGGGCGGAGTTTTTGTTCATGAGGTTGTCAAGTTTAAGCTTGGCTTTCCTCTGGGGTTGATCTATTTTCCTTTCTGGCAGGTCGCAAAGCGGGACTTGGTCTTGATTGACTGAGCAGGGCTGGGCATTTTTGTCCTTTGACAGGTTTTTCTTTTTTTTTTTGGTTTTCCGATTCTTCTTCTCACTCGCACACAGCTGCGAGAAACCTTTTTGTATCCACCTTTTTATCGATCTTGGTATCGATCGTGTCTTAGCTTTCAGGCCTAGACCTTTTTTTCTTTCTTTTTTTTCTAGCCCCAGGAACCTCATTTTCATCAATTCTACACTGGCAATGGCAACAACCAAAGCCCAATTAAACATGGCAAATGATCATCGTCTACTTTGCAAAGGTTTTGTGGTTCTCGTCTCACTGCATGGCCGTCCTCCACAATAACCCGCCAAGCCTAATGTCCCGCGCTTACATCTGGGGCCGAAGTCGAGGTCATTGGTCGAAACATGCGCCTTTTGGGGTTAGCAGATCGTGCGCCGCAACAGCCAAGATCGCAGCTAAACCATTACGAGACACACAACGCCCAGTCACCGCACTCGTGCAGGCCAATGTACCCAAAGATAGGAAGGCAGCAGGAAAGGCTGACCACCAAAGGTGTAATTTCTACTCCGCTTATCCGGCTTAGCCCTGATGTCGCGGCTCGGCCTCATTTATTTGACAGCCGCTGCAGTCCCGCCTTTGAAGGATTCGATATGAACCTCGTTACGTTTCGTGTCACCAACAAACTTGACTTGGGCTTTTTTTTCTTTGTCGCAGGTGCGGTGTATACATTGTTCAAGTTGCTATTGCGACCCTGACAGTCACCGCCTCCGTTCCTATTAATTGGTCGATAGGACGTGATTTGCAGCCCGTAAAAGAGACTTGGTTCGCCCAATTCTCGACTGCAATCATGGGCGCACAACACCTCAGCCAGAGCGGGCTCGAGGTGGTCAACACCGACATGCAGGGTCTTCAAGCCGTCAACAACGACGACGACGGTAGAGTGTACAGCCCCAACAGCCACCACCAACCCTACAACGAGCACTGGGCAAAGACGGACCGCTCGACTATCGCGACGCCGATCCCGTCAGAGTACAGGCAGACGCCCGGATTCGCCCCGGCCGAGCTGTACCACACACCGCCTCATGCACCCACGCACTCTTCCGAGCCCAAGAGGGGCAAGCCGGTTCCCTTTGGTCTCAACCCTTGGGTCTTTGCTGCCATCGCCGCCCTGATCGGAATGATTATTAGCGGTGCCGTAGTGGGTGGCATTTTGGGAGCGCAGCTGGCGTCAAGGTACGTGTTGCCCTCGCCCCGTTACACCAACTTGTATCTTTTGCGTCCCATCACTAACACGGCCCCTGTTCCACCACCCACACAGTCCATCGTCTCAAGCAACACCACAGCCGACGGTAGTGACGGTGCCCACGCAAAACACACCGTCCACGCGCAGCGACACGCCGCAGCCGGCCTCCACCACCTCGCCGACCCCGACCGCCGCGCTGGACGACTACTCGGTCGCGGAGCCCAGCGCCGTCAAGATGCTCAAGTTTGACTGCCCGCGGATCGACAAGACGCCGGTGACGTCGACGTTTGACAGGAAGCGCTTCGAGATCGAGTGCGGCGTCGACTCGCAGGGCGCGGGCGCCGAGGCCCCGGGCGCCATCTCGGTCATCTCGGTGCACTACTCCTACAGCCTCGGCGCGTGCCTGGACGCGTGCGCCGTCATGAACAAGCGCTCCGTCGACGGCGGCCGCGACATCAGGTGCCGGCTCGTCGTTTTCCACGCCGGCATGAGCGACAATGTCGACAAGGGCGGCAACTGCTTCCTCAAGAATGCGACCAGGGCCCAGGGCAACAATGGCAACGTCAACGCCCGGCTGCTGACGGCAAACCTGGTCGACTAGATTCAAGTCGTGTTTCGTTTTGTTTCGTTTTGTTTGGTTGTGTGTCGTCAAAGGCACCTTCTATTTTCTTAGTCGTGGCGTAGGTCTTGGTCTTGGTCAGGGTTTGGCATGGCTGGTGCGCTCTTTTTTGTTGAATTCTTGTATTTAATTAGTGGAAAGTCCGCACTGAAAAGCCGAAAAGGCAATTAATTCGCATATACAATTGCAATTACTAGACTACCTAGCCGCTCGAGGAGCTCCTCGGGTGATTTGTTTACTATCGACTCTTGTTTGGAATGTAGCACAGCAGTTGTGTACTTTTGATTCAATTGGCCACGCTGCGCCGTCATGCAGGTAAAAGGTACGGTCGAGTGACAACGCAGCGACTTGCGATGCTCCAACGTCCAATGTGATCGAACCACTCACCTCGCATAAAAATCTAAATGCCCGCCTGTAAGGCTTGCCGAGAAAAGGTGTGGTATTTTGGGTTTGACAGCCGATGTAGTATCTGCACTGTCATGCTCGCTTCCCGCAACTGTTGCCGTGCTGCATTGCATGTCAATCGGCGGCAAAGCAGGCGACCGCCACCGCAAACACAGCCACTTACCGGCTCAACCGACTGTACCTAAAAATGTACGGCGTCGTCTTGGCTTTTGTTTGCAGCATGACCTTCGCAGTGGAGACTTTCAGCAGGTCCTGTCCACTGCCAAGTCCTAGGCTTGAATCAACTTGGCTCCCGTCCAAGCTGCAAGTATGTTGCGACGCGGCCAGCATTGCCGACGCTAGGATGCCAAAACATGTATCCCTTATTTTGCTCGACTTTGGGGAAGAGGTTGAGCTTGGAATATCGGGAATCGCCGAAGCGTTCGCAAATCCATTCGAATGACACGTCAAACGATTGCGACGATCCTTTTGTGTTCTAGAATTCTTCCCCAAGCAGCATTCTGTGGATCGTTGGGACCCTGGTTTGACGATCCGACTGTGCTGTGCTGTCCGGGCCACCTCGCGTAGTAGTCTTCTTCTGCCCTATGGAACACAAAAAAGGTATGAGTCGGGCTTATGGAAGGGACCAAAAAAAAACCAAAGGTTCAGGCCAAGAAAATGCATCCTCATGCGATCGGGTCTTTCATCCTGTCTCTTCTATATATGCATTTTACGTCGGGTGAAAACTTTTTGATCTCGCGTGGTTGCCGAACAAGCTGCAAGCTTTTTGGTATGCACATCGCACAATAGCAAAGGCTTCAATGCAATCTCCTAAATCGGGATTCAAAAAGGGGTTCCGCCGTCTCGCAGCGGGGACCGTCCCGGGAGAGAATGCTTGCAAAAATTATGCAGTAACACCCTCATCTCGAAAGGCCATCCAATGACTTGTCACAAGCCGCAACAGAGTTCATTCGTCCCTGTCTCGGACTAACCCAGGACTGTGGCAACCCCTGAATAAATGCAGTCACCGGTCCCGACGGGGGGTCCACCGAACCATCGGAGAGTATTCCCAAAAGAGGAAGGGCATGTTTTCTAGTTTTTGTTCGCCTTTCTCTCTGTATCTCTTCGGATTCGACATTCACGTCAAGGTCAACAAAACAATGAGGAGTCTAGCAGTGCCTCTATCCCAGAAAAGGTTTTTAGGTTTGTGCTTTGCTGACTCGATTCTCGCTTAATCAAAGTAGTTCAATCTTTATGTCCCTATTCTGGACTCGGCCGAGCCGCTTACTGATCACGGCCGCTAGCTTCGGAGTGGGGAAGGCGACTTGGAGATACCAGTTCCGTCCTGTCGTTTGCGTTCGCGCTCATGGCCGGGCTCATACAGACCCCAGATCAACAGCTTGGGATGGGAACTTCGTAGTGATCCGGAAAGAGCAGCTTTTTCGTTGGCCACCTACGGACTCCTTATCTCGAATGCCATTTAAACAAAGGAAACAAATGTTGGTTCAGCCGGAGCCAGGAGCCAGGTTCCCCCACTCGGTGTCGCGTAACCGCGTGGTCAGCACAAATTACCACGGGTTTCTCTATGGCAAGATATCCACCCCGATCAATGACGGCCTGTCAAATTGCATTGATCAGAGCTGGCCCTTTTGAAAACTGGGGGGTTGAGATGGTTTCCCCGAAAAAGACACATCCAGGGTTCAGCCTGTATGTCAACCTAGCCTCCCTGCCCTGTTTTCCTCTGTCTTGTGGGGTAGCGTTCTCGATGCAAAGAAAAACAGCAGCAAGGCCACGTCCCTTTCGCCACTCCTTTTCACGTCTAAAGGGGGCGTCCTTTTTGTTTTTTTGTTTTTCTTTTTGGCTCTGTAAATCTGATATATCAGTCTTGAACCAAAAAGAAAAAAAAAAGAAAAGAAAATTACTATCAAACTTGACAGACGATGAAGTCGCTTCCGACTCGTCTGTTTCTGCTGCTCATAGGAGCATGGGCCTTACTAGTACAAGCACAAAATCTGGAACTGCCTGCCTGCGCGGTACGATCTGCACCCCAAAAAAAGAGAAAAGATCGTCGTTGTCTGACAGAAAAAACCCGGCGGAATTCACATGGCTGACTTGGATCTACCCATCTTTTTTTCTAGAAAACTTGCCTGGCCACATCCATAGCAAGATCGTCGTGTGCGCCGACCGACCAAACATGCATATGCACGGATGCCAGACTCCAGCAGGAGGTTAACGATTGCGTGCGGGAAAAGTGCACCATCAGGGAGGGACTGGTGACGCTCAACACGACGTCGACCGAATGCGGCCTGCCGGTCCAGGACAAGCGGCAGCCCCTCAAGACGCTGGCCATCACGCTGGGCGCCATCTCGCCCCTGTTTGTGATCCTGAGGATGTCCGCACGCTTCATGCTGATGAACCAGGGCGGCGCCGCCGTCGCGGTGGGCGAGGACGACTGGTTCATCCTGGCGGCCTTGGTCGTCGGCGTGCCCAACACGGTCATCATCGTCAGCGGCCTGGTCGACTCGGGAGGCCTCGGCCTCGACATCTGGAGGCTCGACCCCGAAACCATCAACTCGTTTGGCAAGTACTTTTACGCAACCGCAATCATGTACTTTGCCGAGGTGACGCTGCTCAAAATGTCGCTTTTGTGGTTCTACCTGCGCATCTTCCCCTCGCGTGGCGTGCGGCTCGCGCTGTGGGCCACCATCGCCTTTAACATCGCTTTTGGCATCACCTTTTTCTTGCTTGGTGTGCTGCAGTGCCAGCCAATTTCGTATTTTTGGACAAAATGGGACGGGGAGCACGAGGGAACCTGCGTCGACATCAACACGGTAGCCTGGTCCAACGCCGGCATCAGCATCGCGCTCGACATCTGGATGCTCGCGGTGCCGCTATCGCAATTACAAGCCCTTCGACTCAATTGGAAGAAAAAGGTCGGCGTCGCGCTCATGTTTTGCGTGGGTACCCTGGTCACCGTGGTCAGCGTGCTGCGGCTGCAATCCCTGGTGGCGTTTGCGCGGTCCGACAACCCCACCATGGACAGCTGGGACGTGACGAGCTGGTCCGTCATCGAGATCAACGTCGGCATCATGTGCACTTGCCTACCCAGCCTGCGCCTGCTGCTGGTGCGCATCTTCCCGCGCCTGGGCGGCGGCGGCGGCTCGTCGGGCGCGTCGAGGGCATACGGCGGCGGCGGCGGCGGCGGGCGCACCGGCGCCACCCTGGGCGGGACAGGCGGAACGTCGAGGATCGGGACCGTGTCCAAGGCCGGGTCGGTGACGCGGCCCAAGGACGCGGAGCTGCGGGGCGGCATCACGATGCAGCGGACTTATAACGTCTCGTACAGCGACCCGGACGACGAGGAGAGCCTGGTGCAGATGCACGACCTGGAGCCGAGGCGGAGGATCGATTTCGAGAAGCCCGGGAGCAGCGCGAGCTCGGTCACCATCGCGCCCGCGGCCGATTCTTGGATGTCGGGGGGAGGGAGGCGTTCCGGATAGGCGATTTAGGATTATGCTTGTGTACAAATTACAAAATGGGAAAAGGGGCTTTATGACTTGTGGTGTCTGGGAAACACTGCACAACACGGTGACACAGGACGGCGTTGGGGATGTTGTTTTGATTCAAAATTGTTATTTCATGAGACTATCAAGACTTCTTTTGTTCTAATTTTCCGCTTACCGAAAGAATGACGTCAAAGATGAATGTTTCGTGAGTTGTCCTCACCCCAAGGAGCAATACCACATCTTCCACTCAAGCAAAGTAACCCGCATGTGGGTCGTTCGGGTCGCAGGTGTGGGCATCACCCGAAGCATACGACTCTTTGCAGATGCCACACTGAGTCGGCTCTGGGACTTGGCCACCAGAAGAGGTGTTTGATGTCTTGGAGCCTGTTGAGCTGCTCGAGGATGAGTTGTTTCCAGAAGTAGAACTATCGCCGCCCGAAGACGACGTGTCGCTGCCGTTTTCGCCGTGCTTGTTGGTCATGGATGACATTTTCCTTGTGTTTTGATTTGCTGTTTCTGGGGTTCAGATCTCGACGTGCAAAGACAATCTTTTGCGATGTCGCTTATAGACTAAACTGAAAAAATCGACAGACCTGCCACGGGGATTTATATGTACGCGTTGAAAGATTATATGCAGGGTGGTGTGATCCATTTCTTCTGTGTGATTCAGCAGACACTACTTTACACGCCTCACAAATTCACAATTGAAGTCGTGGGGAGAATGAGCGAGCCATTTGTGTCTAATCATCTACACCGAGTCGAGACCATATGTCTGTCTTTGGTTGTGATTGAATATGCTAGGTCAATCATCACAGGGAAGACTAGAGTAGTAGTAGTAGTAGTATTAGTTAACGCCGGGCTCGGCCCGGCTTGTTAGCCGGCCGTTAGCAACCTCCCGAGGGGTATCTCGGCGCGCGTTCTATCTTCTTTATTTACACAGGGGGAAAACAAGGAGGGCAGAGGCGGATCGTGCCTGACCGGGTTCGGGCCCGGTCCTGCTTAGGGGGTTAGTTCACTGACGCGACCCCGTGCCTAAGGTGCACGGAGGGTTCGTCTGACGGCTTGTGCCGTGAAGTGTGGGTGAAAAGGCAGTAAGTCTATTCCTCGTCAGAGTTCGAGTCGTTTACGATCGGTGTCCCTAGGCGTAAAGTGCGTTCGTGGCGCGCGGGGCGCTGGCGGGCCGCTCTGGGGCGGGCGCTGAAGTAGTTGGTGGCTATCGAAAACGCCTGAAAGCTTGTCGGTTGCCCGAGGCTTGTCTGGAAGAATTTGCGGCGTTGGGCGCGGTCTGGCGGCCCGACCGGCCGGTCGTTGTCAGGCCACGGCCAGTTTCTCCACACCGCCCGCGAAAAGCGGCAGTGCACCGGGTGTTCAGGGGAGGTCCGCTTCCAGCACCAGGCACACGAGGTGTTTGCATCCTGGTGGTTGAAACGGTCATGGTAGGCTTTGAAATCGCCGTGGCCGGTCCTCATGGCCAAATAATGGCCCAGTAGGGGTCTTGGCAAACGCAGTTCCTCGGGCTCCTTTCTCGGTGTGTATTGGAATTTCCATTCCCTATATGCGGGGGACCGTTCACAGAGTTCTTTACGCCACCAGTCCTTCTCTATATTCGAAAGAATGGCTCTGAGGACCGTGCCGGCACCGCTATACGTGGTTTGCTGAGCCCTCGGGTCTGGGTCCGGCGGTCCGGCGGAGCCGGCCTTGGCCAGCTCGTCAGCCCGGTCGTTTCCCGGGATTCCCTGGTGCCCAGGGCACCAACGGACCCGAACCTCGGTACCTTGTTTTCGGAGTAGATCGACAAGGTCATGGAACTCCAGAAAGGCCCATTGGGACGAACGCGGCGCGTCGCCTCTAAGACCCCAAATAACCGAGGTGCTGTCCACATAAATCCAGATCCGGGCGCCTGGCTGGGCCTTGGCTGCCGCCTGTAGCCCTTTTAGGGCGCCAATCGCCTCGGCGTCGAAAACGTGGCTTTCCGGCGTAATAGATGCGGAGCCTGCGGCAAATTCCAGGCCCGCCCTAAAAGCGGCCCATCCGTACCCTATTTGGACGCAGTTGTTTTCGTGTTTTTCCGAACCATCCGTATATACCACGATATCGTCAGGTGATACCATGTCCAGCCATTCGATAAAGCGGCGGGCCGCTTCCTCTTTCGGGACTCCTCCGGTGGGGTCAGTGCCAGGGAAGACTAGACATTTCTATCCAATTACAACCTGGATAAATTGTGAGTTATCCTCATTAGGCAACAGCCATTTCTTTGGTGAATGAGGGTCTTGTAGCTTATAGTAGGCGAATCCAATCTCGCCAAATTCTCTTGGCTTGCATATGACTCCCATGGTAGGAGAAATCAGCCAATAAATGTCAGCAGCCTTTCCTCATCAAGCCTGACGTGGGTCCCGTCATCATCTATAACTACCTCTTGACGGAAGCAGCTCGATGGTGATGCTTTGCTTGCTTTGTGGGGTTTCTACTGTAGATGTATCAACAAGATAGCTGCCCACCATGAAATTCAACACAATTCTTGCAGCGCTGCCCGCCGTGGCATCAGCAGCCAAGATGGCACTACCAACAGCTACCGAGCCGGCCCACTTGACCGCACGCCAGCAACCTACCCCGACCGCAGAGGATGCAAGCTCCTTGATAACCGCCTGCGCTTCATCCTTCTCCGCCCGCGAGGCGATCTGGTCCTCGCTCGTTCCCCAACCCAGCGCTCTGGTCTCCTATTACTCGGAGCGGTACCGTTCGGTGACGGATGAGTGCGGCAGCCACGTCGCCGACGCGACCGCCGTGGTGCCCGAAGACGTGCAGTCGCTCCAGTACAGCTGGGCGGACGGCATGTTTTCCACCCTGAGCGCCAACAACTACTTCACCACGCCTGCCGGGTGCACCGGGGTATACCGGAGCCTGTACGACGAGTGGCTCACGAGCAGCCTCAGTGCGTACGAGTCGTGCGTCGGCGCCTACAACTCGAGCACCTCTGCCGCTGCGGCGGCCGCCTCGACCGCCTCCACCACTGCCGCTGCAAGTCCAAGCGAGACGCCTGCCAATTCGGGCGCGGCGGGGAGGATCGGTGTTTCAACCGGCCTTTTACTCGGCGTCTTGGCTGTTTTTGGTTACATCTGAGCTGGTCATGAACTGCGAAGGGATGGCTCTCGGAAGCTGTTTGCGTATTTAAACCGGCCAAGAGAGACTAAACTCTCCACGGGCGGTGTACCCTCGGCTTGCTCGGGCAGCGACAGTCTGACGGATGTGGCTGTGTGGCGCACGAATCAATTCTCCGATGACGAATGCCTAGAATAGGTCCGAGCACTTAGTACTTAAATTAATATGTATGCAAGAGTTGGGAACCTGACATGTTACGACGGGCCGCGACCGCATCTTGAATGCCAGGAGCTGACTTGCATCCCAGGAACCTTTGGTTGGACTCACTATAACGGTAATTATTTTGCACATGCTCATCCTCATAGAAAGAATACAATTGCGGTGGACACGAGATCTCGGCAATCGTACACAAGCATTGCAACACCAACCCGCCAAGTTATCTGTGCAGCGTTCCCCCATATTAGACCGTCTTGGATTCTTGGCAGCTGTTACACCTGGGCCTTGGCGGCGGTGCTTTTTCCATCAGTCCCCCGTCAATCATGTCCGAATGGGGCCTTTGTTGTGGAATGCAGAACTCGGTTGATCTTGTCGATCCGTCTTCTATTTCGATGGCTGTGCTTTTGTGTTTGCTTGTGCTGCAGGGATGGACGTGGTTCGTCAGCTGCCGCCCGGTGTGTTCGGAGGGAACATGGAGAAAAGTACAAAAAGCTTCGTGAGCCGACTACATCCCATCGCCCTCTCGTTAATTGCTGGTTCTCAGACCAGCCTGCAAAAGCGACTTTTTCTTCCAAAACTTGGATCGAATTTTATCAACTCTTCGGACCAAAGCCCACCACCAAAAAAAGATGCTCATCTCGCGCCTCCTCGCACTCCTTGCCACCGTCTCTTTGGCGGCCGCGCAGGATGCTCCCTACACCGGCCCATGCTCCGAGACCAATTGCGGAGCTGACGGCCAGGACTGCTCAAAACGCGGCTACCTCTGCGTGCCGTACCCACACATGGACCTGGAGCTGAGGAAGGGCTGCACCTGCTCTGCCGGTTGATGGCGGCAAATTACCTACCTATGAAGGGATGTCGAGTCGTTTGGCGCCGTAATACTGGAATGCAAGGTACGAAGAAAGCCGAAGCGGCGTCATCACCATTCAGTCTTGTCTGCTTTCCCAGAACTGACTCTTTACCTCGAGAAACAGGCGCACAGCACTGTAGTAATGAACATTTAATCAACAGTCGGCCGAGATATATGGGACTTGATCAGATTCAGGATTTGGGTCATGTTTCGGGGGATGGATTTTTTAACAAAAGATCTTTGCTTTCACAAAGCATTATGTTCTGTTTAGTCAAAAGCAACATAGATTATGAGACACGCATCACCTAACCCCGCAGACTCCCTACCTACGCTATATAGCTAACCTGGGCCAAGTCCCGGGTGGTGTACATGAAATGAGTGAGTGACTGGAAGGATCAGCTTGGCAACGTTGCCTCAATCCCGCATGAAACTCAATTCGATCCCACAGGCCCCGCCAGTGAGTGTGCAACGGCCGTAGAAGTCTTACTGCGTTGTTCTTGGCCACTGTCACTTGAGTTGAAAAGATGCTTGAACTGAAAAGGTTGGGGAAAGAGACTTTAGCCCATATTGGCACAAATAACAACGAAACTTTCAGACCTGAGCGTGGCCCTAGAGACGACGTTCTTGACCGAAACGTTGACGGATGGAGCTACATCCAAGTCGCCAACATGGTTACACAATTTCGTCGTCGGCACCGATCAGTGGTCTCGGGCCGCAGCAAGACTTGGCGTGCTGGGCCGCAATCGTTGCCCAAGTGGTGGAAGCCATGTGAGAAACATGTGTGTGGTGATGGAAACAGACGTCAGCACACACTGAGCCTGCTTGTATCCTTCCACGCTGTGAATCCATTGGCGCATGCCTGGAATCATTCCAAGAAGCTCTAGAAAAACACATGTCCGGGCAGCAATGATGAATCACGGACGCCATTCCAAACAAACCACTCACTTGACGTGCCACTGCTATGCATCGACGCGGGTGGCACATGTACTCTCTCAACTTGCAGAATGAAACAACATGGTGCTGAGGATGCGGTCTTGTATCCCCGAACCAATCCGCTGAAAGTCCCCTGTATGACTTGCCGCACGCACCAATCGAGTTCAAATGAAGCAAGGCCAGAGACTGCAGTCTGGCCGTCACAGATCACTACGCCACTTTCCAATGTTATCAGAAAGCTGGCACTGAAGGCATTAACATCAGCCATGGTGCCCTCATTAACACACCACAAACCCATGACTGTCAGTTTTGTCTTTCTACTTGTGATCTTGCAAGATGAATGGCAAGGGAATATCATGTTTGGAATTGATATCCTGGGCGACAACTGCAGATGCAGGCCGCCACCCAATGCCAACCAGCACACAACCTCCATCAGCGGCGCGCAATACTCAACTACTCAACCATCTACACCACCCCATCCGACACCCGCACCCATAATCGACCCTAGGCAGCTGAAAAAGAGACACAGCACCGGATCCGAGGCCTGCGGCTACCGCACCGATGCACAATGTAAGACTTGTTCGAACGTTCCCCCTCTCCAGCTGACACCTCACCGCAAAGTCCGCCCCTTTGCATGCGGCTCCGGCCTGACGTGCACAAACTCCAAGAACGTGCGGGCCTGCTGCACCAACTGCGACCGCTTCGACCTTTGCGACCGAGTGCCTGGACCGACACCCACACGCTCTGCGCCGGGTCCTGGGCGGCCTGGCCATTCTGGCGTGCTAGCGCCGTGGGCTGTCGTCTAGCTGCGGCGGACGCAAGCCACGCGGAGGACACGGGTGGAGAAGGAGTGCATCGGCTGGCCGATCGACCCGCACTCGACGCCGGAGACCGGATCTGGATGTGCACACCGCGCTGCGAACGGGACCGGATGCGATGCGCAGCCCGCCGCCCGTTCCTTGCAAGCCACCAAGGTCAGCGCCTCTGTGCGAGCTGTCAGGGCATGGGGTCTATGCTGTGGCATTTCCGGGGACTTTGACGGTGGAGAAAAAGAGGAGACGGGTTTGAGCGGCGGTTACTAGGTGCACAAGCAAGTGCTGCAATTGGGGGACAATCTGCATCTTGAATCATGTCGGTATGTTTGCAGTCCTCGGGTTGAATTTTGCTCCCACACCGGCATCATCCCGGAGAGAAAGAGTGAAAGCCAGGGACCTGTAGGCTGTAGTGTTTATACAAGTCTAGAGTAGATACAACATACGTGTGATATATGACTTATTAAAAATAGTGCGCAGAAACGACCCGCTTGGCCAAGAAGCCAAGGCAGACCTCACTGCATATCTCTGAGCTGCTCTTGGCAAAAAAACGGAAACATGTGAAAATCGGCGTGGAGTTGTGGACAGACCCGTAAAACCCTTCTTGGAGCCGTACCATCGAGACCCAACAGAGAATACAAGTCCCTGTCACCCAACAGGCATGTCGCAGCGGAGCGCCAAGCTCACGATGCAAATTGGTCACTGGGCCCATTATAAACCACAAAGAGCCCCGTCACATCCATCAAATCATCAGCTCTGGTGGTCTAGTGGTATGATTCTCGCTTAGGGTTCAAACACCTGAGCATTCTTGCGAGAGGTCCCGCGTTCAATCCGCGGCCAGAGCCTGGACCATGATATGATTGGTGATCATTGCTCTCGGTCATTGCTTTTTGCTACCTTTTTTTGGTGTTGGCAAGGACTGGATCAGTAGATGTTGGATGTGGAGGTCATCACGTGATCAGGGCGTGGTTCTTTCGTGGGATGAGCAGGGATGCTACAGTGGGAAGTGAGCAAAAATTTGCAAGAGATTTCCGTCAAAAGACGAGCACTGAGGCACAGGTGGATAATAGGGAATATATTTGCTAGACCTAGTCTTTCAAATGTGACCTTCTTCTGCCTCAAATATCACCGGCTTTGAGCCGGAATGTCAACATTGCTTTTGTTCATCCGGATTAGTTACAAGTAGACTAGACTAGCAAGCAACCACCAAAGTAAAATTGGTTCGGCACCTACCCAGGCAGGGGCACGTGTAACAGCACTAGAAAGAATGCACAAGGCGCACAAGCAAACGCGAACATCCACTGAGAGTTGAGCAAGAAACCAAAAATTTAGAGCAGATATCAGACGGAAACAAAAGCTAATGCTAACCAAGGACGGCAGGACTCGAACCTGCAGCCTTCCGCTGCCATTCTTTGCTGCTCGAATTGATCAGGAAGTAGGAGGCGGACGCGCTACCTTTGCGCCACGACCCTTGTTGTTTCCACACGACTTTGTGTGTAATCATAAACCCACTGGATGCGTGACACGAATCGCGCATTGTGTTGGTGGAGCCTCAAGGTTTCTCTCATCATGTGCCAGGACACGGAGGATGCGATAGTTAAAGCCTGCATGCAAGGAGTCCGTGGCCGCGTGCAGTGCTTCGCTGTGCAGCTGTGCATATTGCACGTTTGCGCCCAAAGGTATCAACGAATTTCAAAGAAATCTGCCCTTGTTGCAGGGAATTCGACATCAACATGCTTTTCTCGTCAAAACTGTGCCGCAGACTTAATCCCTACGGTGGGGGGCTAGACTGATGACGACGAAAGATGTCTGGACCAAGGTAGCTGTTAAATTCATGTGCAATCTAGTTCACGCTGCCACCAATATTGGTTGTGTGATGATTTATATCGATACATCTACAGGTGGTTCTAGCCCCCTGGTAGTATCGGTTATGAAGGGTCTTGTAGCAACGCTCAAAGCCTTGAAACGAGTGGTTATCACTGCGACAAGATCTTCTTACATGCACAGTAAATAGCTTAGACTGACAGCGTGTATATACCATTGACATGGTTATAGACTGGCTTCAATAACCGCTGGCGCTCAAAGAATTGCCATCAAAAAGTTTACCTCTCACGTCACAACATTAATAGTACAATATCATTAGGTTAAGATCGGGATATTCCAAGACCCGGAACATACGTTTGATGACTGGTCCACATACGGTAGAGGCTCAATGACGCTTGTTGAGTGGCAAGCCAAATAAGCGAGAGTAGACAAGTCAACGTGGATCATCTGGCATATAGTGAGAACCTGTGGTCAAGCTGGCCAATCTACTTTATAACACGAAGCAGTTGCTTGCCAGGCCAGTCTATTATAATACAAAGGCAATTATATAAATGTTTACTTCTTCACAAGTCTCCATGTATACGGCTACTGTTTCGCCGTCTCACGCCCTGCATCATGCCCTCAATCAGCCTCCTGCTTCTCACCCGTCACCTTGGACCTGACCCTGGCCAGCGTCTTCAGCCCAGTCTTGTGCTCCTCGTGCTCGGTGCTCAGCTTCCTGGTGCCGATGAAGAAGCACAAGACCAAGCCAACCCCCGCGGCAACCGTGTACACGATGTACATGGTCCTGAGGCTGATCCAAAACGCATCCCGCGCGATCAGGCCCTCCTCGCCGGGGATGGCAGCCACGGCCTCGACGCTCGCGGCGGCGTCCTGGCCCGTGAGAAGCGCCGCGATGTCGGGTCCGAGGCGCTCGAGCAGACGCGCGTGCTGGCCGTCCATGGAGTTTTGGAAAATGACGCCGCCGACCACGACGGAGATGGAGGTGCTCATCTGGCGCACAAACTGGTACGTGGCGGTGGCGCTGGCCATGTCGCGCTGGGCCACCGTGGTCTGCAGCGCGATGAGCGGGGACTGAAAGTTGGGCCCGACGCCGATGCCGGTGATGATGGTGTAGATCATCAGCTTGGCCCAGTTGGGACCGCTCGGGGACGGGCCGCCCAGGTCGGTGAGGAGGCCCATGCCCAGGGTCAGGAACACGAAGCCAAAGATGATGGGCGGCAGGTACTTGCCCGTCTTTTTGATGTACCAGCCGGCGGCGACGGACACGAGGGACAGGACGACCGCGTACGGCAGGATGTAGACGCCCGACATGAGCGCGTCGGCCCCCAGCACGGCTTGGAAGTACAAGGGGAGGTAGTAGAAGCCCGACATGGTGGTGAAGCCGTGCGCAAAGGCGACGGACAGCGAGGCGACGTTGGAGCGGACCTTGAAGAGGTGCATGGGCACGACGGGATACGGCGCGACGCGGAGCTCGACCAAGACGAAGACGGCCACCATGGCGGCGCCGATGATCAGCAGACACAAGACCGTGGGTGAGGCCCAGGGCGCGGTGACGCCCCCAAGGGTCAGGCCCATGAGCACCATGACGGTGCCGGCGATGATGGTCAAGGAGCCGAGCCAGTCCACGGCGGCGAGGCCCTGTCGCATCGGGGTGCGCGGGTTGTGCAGCTTGAGGACGAAGAAGAGGATGATGATGCCGACCCCCGCTATGGGGAGGTTGATGTAGAAGCACCAGCGCCACGAGACCTTTGTCGTGAAGAGACCCCCGACCACGGGACCCACGGCGCCGGCCACCGCCCAGACGAGACCCATGACGCCAAAGTAGACGCCGCGCTTGCGGATGCTGAAAAGGTCGCTGATGCAGACGTTGACCATGATGATGATGCCACCGCCGCCCATGCCCTGGACCGCGCGGCTGGCGATGAGCATCGCCATGCTGACGCTGAGGGCGCACAGGAGGCTGCCGACCCAAAACACGCAGGCGGCCAGCAGGAGGATCTGCTTGCGGCCCCAGATGTCCGAGATCTTGCCCCATATCGGGGCCATGGCGGCGTTTGCGAGGAGGTACGCGGACCCGATCCACGTGTAGCCGACGGTGGAGCGAAAGTCCGACGCGATGGCCGGCACCGCAACCGTCACGATGGAAATGTCCAGCGCCGCCAGGAACAGCGCCGTGGCCAGCGAGACCACGATGACTGTGGTCTCCAGCTTGGTGCGGCCGGCCTCTGGAGGCGTGGATTTCTCATGGTCTTTGGGTGGTGTCACGGCCGCCTCTTCGTCTGTTGCGTCAGCACCGACGGCCTCGCCAACGACGGCTCTTGGTGGCTCCGCTGCAGGGATGGGGTGCTGCGAGGCCGAACTGGTTGTTCTTTTTATGGATGCATCCGGTGCATGGCAAGGGTCCATTGCCTTGACCGTATCTGACACGGAGCCAGTCTCACTAGATGATGCCTCGCGCACCGCGGGACTTCTGACCCTGATTTGCGCATCGATCTGCGCTGGCGCGTCTTCCGGGGCTGTCATTGCTCACCAAGGGCCTGATTAAATGATGCAAATAAAAAATGGTAGATTTGTCCGGTTGAAACGATGTCGACATCCAGATGGACCGCCCAAAAAAATAAGTACCGGCCCCCAGACCCTGAGATGCTGGACCTGACTATCCCCGATGGATAGCTGCAGTCTGTCCAGCGGGCGGAGATTAGCCCTGCGCTGTCCTCTACAGGTCCCGTGGAATGACGTCTCGGGGCTTTTTTTTGTTGATTCTGTCGTGATGGGCGCCAAGACACTCGGGTCGGAAATAACGAGATGCTGCGCTGTTTCCGTTGCACCCAGTTCCCTGCTCTGGTTGGACGATCAATTCAGGATCAAGGTGTAATTCGTACTCTGACAAGATGGGGAATCAAACCATCAGGTTCAGTGTTTTTAGAAGCATAACCGAGACGTTCTGTATTTATCGTCAAAAGGAGAACGGGTGACGCAAAATCCACACCTGAGGACAACTCCCGAGAGTGATCAACAAGAAAGATAGATAGAAAACATGGAAAAGATTTTTTTTTGACGATGGATTGAATGGTCGGGCATGGAGACCGGGATGACTCGACGAGCTTCCCTTCAATGCAACCCCGAACGACCGAGCCGAGAGTCTGGATTACTCCATAAATTACCTATTTACCGCCCACATGCCTAGACCTGGGGTAGAACTGTTGGATCTTCAACGGGAAAACGAGTAATAAGTATCCGTCTCAACTAACACAGGGAATTCGTTTATCCATTCTACCCTTGATGCCTGTGACCCAACTCTATGTATCCAGGCGGATTTTAGAGGATGCGCATCTGCCGCTGCTCTAGGGCTGGCCCGACCGACCGTCTGCTCTCAGTATACACCTACCATGTGAGAGGACAACTGCAGAGAAGAGTGAAACCAACCAAAACCTAGGCGGCAGAGCGGGGTACTGGTTGCCGGTGGAACCAATAGGTTACTACCTTAGTACGTAGGAAGGTACCGGTTTCGGCGTCGATCGAGGCAAGACATGCATCGATCTAAGGCAGAAAACCCCCTTTGGTGAATGAACACGGCAAGTGGGTTGCAAAACAGGGACCGCCAAATTTGGAGGACTACACCAAAAGTACGAAAACCTGCCTTCAACTCTCCGTTTCCAACATCGAGTAACTAATTCGTTGTTGGAAATATTTGATAGATTTTAGCTCTCAACTTTTATCCAGAACCTTTTAATCACCTTGATGAACCCCAGTGCATTTCCTTGTTTGTTGTTGTTTTAGAGGTGGTTATCGTTTGCGGTGGCTATTTTTTGCTCCCCACTTGACGGCCACCGAGGGCGAACTACGTAGTAAGGAAAAGCTCCATAAACTTCCGGGACGATTGCGGAGCCGAAAGGGCGGCCAAATTTGTGTGTCATGCAGCCGCGATTTGCTGCACGTCGCCAGCCGGCGGGAGGGATCAGCAAGCAAAGAGGCAGACAGACATGCACGCCTGTGAAATGTGACAAAATTGCGGTGTGCAGGGACGCATTGATGGGCGGCCGAGGTTGATGATGCAAACAAGCTTACCATTCACCCGTTCTCGACTTTTGTCTCTTGTTCTCTTGTTCCTCGATTCGCGGTCTCCTGGTGCGGGGATAACACGCGGCTTACTGTGGATGCGGCTCGAACGACTCGTTGTCGGGGGAATCCGAAACGGGTGGAGCGGATCGAGGCCCCGGGAGGCGATTTTGGAAAACTCGTGGAAAGCCTAAATGAAAAACGTTGGTATAGATGCATTTTGTTCTTGTCAAAAGAAAAAAAAAAAGACTTGAATGTTTGTCAAAAACCTAGTAGCAAGTGGTTCGGTGTTTTCCTTCCTTCAAGTACTGCACAACTCCGTCATGCGATGAACCGACTTGGGTGAACAAAAACAGGGGCAAAAGAGCGGATGACGACTTTGACAGGTGCACGCGGAAAACAAAGGATCGGATCCACCGTCCGTCGCAAGCGCCGCCCTAATGAATCATGACCAGGGGGAGCGACCCTAACCCTGTGTCAGAACTTTTAGTATCCTAGTCTAGCAGCAATCGCTTTGAGGACGGACTCTTGGCACTCTATTCCGAACACTGATTGATCCAATTCCACCAGACTAGACAGTGAATCTAAAAATACAAGAGAATATCGTTGCCACATTCAGAAAATTTCCCCCATTATGGGTATCGATACTAAAAATAAGTAAGGTGCAAGTTTCACGCTCAGCGTGATCGAAGTGGAGTTTTTGTGCCCTGCAGGCTCCAGCCTACAGACAACTCGCCAATGCTACCGCCGAAACCAGAGCCACCACGTACGACGTGGTTTCATATGCAAAACCAAACGGATGAAGCCTGCCATCCGCAGAGCTGGCCGTCGGAAGACCCCCACCCCCCGGGCCCCTTGTCGAGTTGGAGGTCACGGGAGACGCGCCGGTGAGGCCGCCACCCGATGAACCGCCACCAGAGGGCGGCCTGGCGCCCGTGGTGCCGTTGCTGCTGCCGCCAGACTTTGGAGGAGGCTTGAGAATCGCCGTGCCGTTGTTCATGCCCTTGCCGCCCCTCATCTTGCCGGGCTTCATCATTTCCGTGCCGTTGTTCTTGCCCTTGTTGCCCATCATCTTGCCCTTCTTCTTGCCGCCGCTCATCTCTGCGGTGCCGTTTTTTTTGCTGGACCCGGACGACGGGGGCGGGAGGAGGCTGACGCCGCTGCCCGACGCAGGTGGTGTCTTGGTGCCCGCGGTCGAGTTGGTGCTCGGCTGGGCAGCGACGGGCGGGGGGGCCGCGGCACCGCCGCCGTGGTTGCCGATGACGATGACGACCGTCTCGCCGCCATTTGCGGCCTGGCCCCCTGCGGCAGGAGCAGCGGCCATGCCTCCACCGCCCATGCCCTTGGGCGACTCTCCGGATGGCATCTTGGCGCCGCCTCCGCAGCATTTGGACCCTTCCGACCCGCCCTTTGACCCCATTTCGGGTTTGGATGGCATGGCTGCCTCGCCACCCATTTTGGGAGGAGGTGAAGATTCCATCGGGGGTGACTTGCGGCTGCTCATTGAGCCCTCGCTGCCCATCTTGGGAGGTGATGCTTCCATCGGGGGTGACTTGCGGCTGCCCATCGAGCCCTCGCTGCCCATCTTGGGAGGTGATGCTTCCATCGGGGGCGATTTGTAGCTCGAACCCTCGCTGCCCATCTTGGGAGGCGAAGACTCTGATGAATTTGGCATCTTGCTTGATCCGGCCATTGGGGCCTCAGCAGCAGGCTTGCTGCCGCTGGAACCACAGCACCCTGCGCTCGGGCTGGAGCTCATGCCTGAAGCGTGAGCCGGCATCATCGGCGGTGGCATCATCGGTGGTGGCATCATGGGCGCTGGCGGCATCATGTGTGGTGCCGCAGCGTTTTGGCTGCTGGGCGCCGGCTTTGTGCTTTCTCCCGGCATGGCCTTTGCGCCGCCGCTTGAGCTGGCACCGCAGCATTCCGAGCTTGAGCTCGAGCTTGAGCTTGAAGAGTGAGCAGCTGGCATCATGGGTGGCGGCATCGGGGCAGCCTCCTTGGCGGAGCTGCCATATTGGGATGAGCTCTTGGCAGCGGGGACCGCCTGGAGTGGCCCGCTCACGGGCGGTGCCGGTCCTGCCTCGCCCATCATCGGGGGCATTTGTGCCGGGGGTCCAGCCGGGCTCTCGGTTCTCTTGCTGGTTGCCTTTCCCTCCACGATGCACGCAGTGCTATTATTCAAAAGTCAACGATCAAGTTCCTATTGACTCGAGCGACAGCTCAGCAACAGACAAAAGATTGAAAAAACTTACCTCGCCAGCGCGGGGACAATGACTCTGGCAAAGATCTTCATGGTCGCTACTTTTCTTGACCGTCGAGGCCTGAATTTCAATGAGTGACAATGAAATGAGTGACCTTTGAGGGGGAGAGTTGGCAGACTCGCTTCCACTAGCAACCAAGAATCCAGTCCCGTTGAAGGACGGACCAAACACGACCAAGTCTGGGCCCCGGGTAGATCCTCCATCCCCTTTATACAAGCCTTTGTTCGATCAATGGTAAATGGCCCCATCGCCCGCGGTGTGGAATACCAAAAAAAGGGCTAAGCACTACCGCTTCGGAGAATTATTCCTTGCACCATCTAACACCACCAAAACACGTTGACTCGGCTGCGCCTCGCATCCTTCCAGGGATGGGGAGGGTTCCCCGTGGCAGGTGGGCGGGTTTTCTTTGGGCGGCAAAGACAGCCCAACCCGCGCCTGTCTGCCAAAAGTAGGACGCTGAAACGAGTTGCATTCGTCAGGTAAATTACCGAGTAACAAGGAGTGCGGGGCCCAGGTCGGAGTTGCGGTTTCCTATGCTTCTTTTTCGTCTTTTGCCTTGTCGATGCATCCTTACCCGCATTATCATGCATGAGGGTATTAGAGAACCGGAAGGAGTCGTTCCCTTTCTGTTTTTGTTCTCCTCGTCCTCGAAATTCTAGATGGCTGTTTTTAGTTTGTGCTGTACTTTTGCCCTACGACGCAGCACGTACACATTTTACGACTCGTGACTCTCGAAGCGAGCACACCCCCCACCGGGTCGCGACCATTCTCTGATGTGCAGGGTGAATTCGAAAGGTCATGAAAGAAATTTTTTCATCTGTAATTTTGCTACCCCTGACCAATTCGGGAAACTGTTCCTGATCGGTTCAAGTACGACAGAAATTTGACATTTGCCCTGACAAGCGGGTTGCGACATGTAGAGTAGTCTGGACAGGGGGGGTAACGAATACGCTTACCACATAGGGCTGCATCTGAACTCTGTCGGGACTCTTATTAATTTATTTGATTACATAGTAAACATGTTCTGACACTTTGATCATACGCCTCCAGCCTCGATACCGAGCCACGCAAGTTGACGGCTCAAGGATTTGACAGCAGCTGAACATATTAACTTCCCCGTCAATACCTTCCCTCCCTTCCTCGTCCCATATCACATCCAAAACTTGAAGGGCATGATCCTTCCCGCAGCCGCAGTCGGTCCCGGAGCCAAACCACTGCTGGTAGCCACCTGACCATCCGATGTGGTCGTCGGCAGCCCCCCGGACGGCGGGGGCTGAGTCGGGGGCTGAACGAACGAGGTCGAGCCGCTGGAAGGGCAGCCCAATGCCAGCTGCGCCACGACGTACGATGTGGCGCATGACAGGCCGCCGCAGCCGCCCTCGCAAGGCCAGTCGAGGGTCTGGGTCGGCACGGGCGTCGGGCAGCCGCACGACTGGGTGATGGTCGAGATGTGCAGGCAGGCCGGGACGATGCAGGTCGAGCACCGGACGCCCGTCGTCGTGGCGGTCGGGCAGCCCGTCTGGATGGGCGGCGTGACGGTGACCGAGGCGGTCGGCGGCGTGACCGTCGTGAGCTGGACGTTGCTGCTGCCGCCGTCGCCTCGTGTGTTTTGGGCCGTCGCCAGGGCGGCGGTGCTGTTGTGTCGGGAGGGTGGGGAGCGTGAGTATGAATTAGTTCTTTTGTGGGGCCTCTATAGAGCTTGTGCGATACAAGAGGTGGAGTTTTTGCGGCGGAGATCTGAGACGATCAATGTTGGGATGAACTGAGTTTTGGGGGTGGTGCCATTCAAAGGGGCTTGGCATCATGCGTACCTGGCAAAGACGACGAGATGTGTTGATATGAGCATGCTTGCGAGATTGCGTAGGCGGGTTCGGGTGGTAGATAGGATGTGTATCTATATGTAGGTATGAGACGGTACCTAGACAAGCAATTGATCGAGTTTGACTAGCTTGCAAAAGCACCAGTGTGAAATGCTTGTTTGGCGGCAGTGAACAAGCGACAAGCGTCAACTAATTCGTGCCTTGCAGATAGCGGGGAAAACGCTAGAATCTATAGCAGTTCATATCTTACTGTCTGTCGGGTCAGCACGACATCTCCTCTGAATGACGTTTACTAGACAATTTGGCGGACTTAACGAGTCCCAAATGAGGTAGTGACGGCTGGCCGAACATCTAAACGCCTTTTAATGTTTCAATGCCCCGAAAGGATACGAGGGGATAATATGTGCCAATGCATCACAAACTCGTGTTTTCTCGTGTCAGCATTTCCGCTCCCCTCAAGCCAAGGCGCATTCAGTGTTTGTGGTACACCAACCAGGAAGGGGAAATCGCCGTGCATCGGCTGGAATCCCGTGGCGTCTGACTGGTGGCGGGGGACGGGTCATCCCTTGGCTTCCACTTTGGTCAACCGCCGTGTTGCTTCTCGCCACATTTTCCCGCCTTGTATGTTCCGATTCGGGGAATGTTGTTCGGCCAGTCACGTGGTTACTAAGACTCGCCTTGTACCGCAGACCATGGGTGAAGCTTGCTGTTGCGGGTGGGCTGTGCTGTGCCGCAGGATCCGAGCTTGCCAAGATATGACCGCCGTATGCCGGTATTCAAGAATATTCTCCGACTGATTAGATTTTCGGCAGCTCTTCCAATACTTTTGCGGCGTTGAATTAGCAAAGTCTCACCCGGCCGATGCAGGGGAGCACTCTCAACCACATCACTCCTGCTTTATACTTCATTCATAGATGTACGCGGAGATATAGCTGCTTTGGCTGTAGATGTGAGCCCATCTGTCGATACGAGCCCGTGGGGGAATCTTGGTAGAACAATCGCTTCTGCGATCTGCTTCCCAAACTCCAGCAAAGAAATCATCTCTTAGCCACCAGAAGCCCTGATATGTAACACGGCTCGGGCAGTCCTGCCCAGTGGGTTGAGACCAGGTGGCGAAGGTGGTGGAGGAGAGTGACGCTGGGTCTGCTACGGGCCCATAACACCGCCGATTGTAAGTGGTCTTCGCGCTGCATTCCCTAAACAGGATTGATCAACCAGGAAGGCGGTATTCACATTGGAGATATGTAGAGACATGGGGAAGAGGCGCTGGAGAGGAGGACCTCAGGACCAATGGGGGAAGGGGTGCTGTTCGCTAGCGGCGGCAAACCCATTGCACTTGGGTCCTTTTTAACAGCCTGGTCCATCTTTTTGCCGACGTGGTATTGAGCCTTTATGAGCAGGATTCAACTCTAATGGTAGGCTGATGAAGTTGAATTGCAAGGCCACGAACCACGTCTAATCATGCTGCGTCTGGGATCCATGTTCGACCGACTGTATACATGAGCACACAATTGTTCAACCATCGCTCACCAACCTATCTAACTGACTGACAAGAATCCAGAGTAATGAGCCATAACGTTGCGTACCCCCTGTTCGGCACCCCCCCTGTTCGGCACCCAAAAATAACAACACTTTTATTTTTATCCTCCAACTTCTATTATAAATATCTCGATGAATCTGTCACTTTTGGATTTACTTTTTTCTGATTTTAATTCTCCATTTTCCAATGAAGCAATATACTGAAAAACAGCTTATATCTGCAATTAACGACGTCAATAATGGCAATCCAATTGCAAAAACCTCCCGAAAATGGGGAATACCTAGGTCTACACTTCAAAGTCGACTTAAAGGTTCTCAACCTTATAAAAAAGCACAAAGCCCTTTTCAAAGGCTTTCCACGGAACAGGAAAAGCATTTGGCTGATTGGGTACTTACCCAAACAGCTTTAGGGCTTCCGCCAACGCATCAAGAATTACGCTTTTTTGCCGAACGAATTCTTCAAGCCGCCGGAGAGACAAAAGGCCTTGGAAAACGTTGGATAACTCGTTTTTTGGCTCGTTATCCAATCCTTAAAACCCAAAGGCCCCGTCGAATAGATAACGCCCGGGTTAATGGCGCTACTACGGAGGTAATTAAATCTTGGTGGCTTTATATTACGAACCCGGTTATTAACGCTATTAAACCGGAAAACCGTTGGAATATGGACGAAACCGGTATAATGGAAGGCAAAGGATCTAATGGCCTAGTATTAGGGCTTAACGGGATCCGGCCGTTGCAACGAAAAGAGCCCGGAACGCGTGGTTGGACGACTATAATCGAATGTATATCGGCTACGGGCGTTGCCCTCCCTCCCCTCGTTATATTTAAGGGAAAAAACGTACAACAACAATGGTTTCCCACGGATTTAAGCCCTTTCGATAATTGGCAATTTCATGCAACCGAAAACGGGTGGACAAATAACCAAACGGCTATCGAATGGTTAAAAAAGGTGTTTATTCCGTATACCCAACCTTTAACCCCTGAAAAGCGGTTATTAGTTTTGGATGGCCATGGATCACATATAACGGACGAATTTATGCTTCTTTGCTTGCAAAATAATATTCAACTCCTATATTTACCCCCTCATTCGTCACACGTTCTTCAACCATTGGATCTATCGGTTTTTGGGCCGTTAAAAGAAGCTTATCGACGTCAACTTGGATTTGTTAGCCAATTTTGCTGTTTAACAGTTATTGGAAAACGAAATTTCCTACTTTGTTATCGAAAAGCCAGATTAAAAGCATTTATAGCAAAAACCATTCAATCTGGTTGGCGTACAACGGGGTTATGGCCGGTAAACTTGGTTAAACCACTTTTAAGCCCTTTTTTGTTAGAAAATAGCAACGCCAACGTTATAAAAGATAAAAACAACGGTTTGCAAAGGGATAAAACACCGGAAAGCCCAGCCCAAAAAATTAACGACCCGTCTTTACTTATTTGGAAAACCCCTAAAACGACCCGAGATATCCGACTTCAACTGCAAAAACTTTCCCAATCCAACAAAACCAACGCTACTTCACGTCTTTTATTTGCAAAAGTCCAAAAAAGCTTCGAAGCCAAAGATACCCTTTTGGCTAGCGCCCAGCAAAAAATCAGCTTATTGGAAGCACAACTGGAGGCAATACGGCCGGTTAAAAGGAGGAGGGTGGTTCCGGATCCAAACGAGCTTTTGGTTAACAAACAGAACATTATTGGATTGCAGGAAAATGATATAGAAAATTTGGAACCTTTAGCTGATGAAGAAGAGGTTAATGAACCGGAGAAGCGTGAAAACGATTGTATTTTTGTCCGTTGATAATTTTATATTTAAATCAGTTTATAAAAGTAGGCATTTCGTTGTTAGATTTTCAGGGTGCCGAACAGGGGGGGTGCCGAACAGGGGGTACGCAACGTTATGCAATGAGATGCAGGGAGTTTCAATATGACCAGCGTGATTGGGAGACAGCTCGGCCGCAATCATCCTCCTGTACAGCTACTATCCTTGCCTCCAAAATTTGATCTGATTCGAAGACACTGTCGTGAAAATCTGCTTTTGCTACCCAGGCAACCACGAACTAAGCTTTGGATCCCTTTTGCGCTTGCACAAAGCAGGAAGTTTTGGTACATCTGCCTTAATTTTACATGGGGAAATCAACTCGCATTTGCCGGGTTTAATCGCGCAAAACTCGCTCACTGGCATATAGCGCAAACTCGCTCACTGGCATATGTCTTTTTGGAGTCTCTCAACAATCAGCCGACACCGCTCGTAAAATATTGCTTGGCAGCAAATCGTTTCCCCGATCATCCATTTGTAATGTGCGGCACGGCAGAACAAATGCCCCGCGCTTGCTGGGTTTGGAATAAACCCCTGGAAAGTCTTGGCTTGGGGATATATGTATATATATACTGAATGCGATGAAGTGAATAAACGAAATACAGTCGCTTGTTTCTGAGCATGGCTTCTGCCTTGTACTTCAATCATTCTTTGTTGTTTCTCTCGAAAGTCTTCCTTTGACTTGCAAAACCTGTCCAGCACCTCCCCTACATTTCAACGAACGCATCTATCATGAAGGCTACGACGCTTTACATGCTTGGGCTATCCAACATGGCAGTTTTAGCCCAGTCGCCGCCCCCTTCCGAGTTTGGCCCAAGTCTTGACATTGGCATCGTAAGTCAACACCTGCACCCCAGCAAGTTTCCAATACAGTAACTAACCTACCGCTTGCGATTGCAGGTGCTCTATCCGGGCTTCCAACCTTTGGACGTCATTGGGCCTTCTGACATCATGCTGCTGGTGGGTTCTTGTCCCTGCGCTGGCCCAAACAGCTTCCTCTCAGCTAACAAACGCCTTTTGTCACTCCCTTATCCAGCTTTCCGCCAGCGTCAACATGACCATCTCTTTCATCTGGAAAGAGGCCGGCCCTGTCTGGGCCCGTTCGCCGGACACGCAGCTCCCGATCCAAGCCCCGAGCTTCATGGCGACGCACTCCTTTGCCGACGCTCCGCCTCTAGACATCCTCCTAATCCCTGGCGGCGGCGGTTCGCGATATCTGAGTGCGATCAACGACACGGCGATCGAGGACTTTGCCCGCGAGCGCTACCCGAGCCTCAAGTACCTCCTGAGCGTGTGCACCGGGTCCGCATTTTTGGCCAAGGCTGGCCTTTTGGACGGCCGCAAAGCCACGACCAACAAGGCAGCCTGGTCCTTCCCGACCGAGTTTGGTAACAACGTGACCTGGGTACCTACGGCGAGGTGGGTTGTCGATGGGAATGTTTGGTCCAGTTCTGGTGTTTCTGCCGGTAAGCATTCTCCTCCAGCTGCGATTATTTCTAAAAGTACAAATCGAACCAGAGGAAAAAAAAGAGAGAAAGAAACCTCTGAAGTGCTTCAATCATAACCGGCGCTAACAAATCATGACCCGTCAAAACTTGCTTTTCACAGGCATTGACATGACATATGCCTTTTTGTCAACGATCCTTGGCTCGCAGCTGATCGGCAGCGTGGTCAACACTCTCGAATACGCACCACATGTGAACAAGGACTGGGATCCCTACTCTGTAGTGCACAAAGTGAGTCATGCATCCCAGCGTTTTATGACTTTTTGTTACAAAAAGAAAGGGTGCGTTGCACAGCCGCCTGCTGACTCGGACCGGTGGCTTGATTCAAAAAAGGTTCCCGGCGCCGACACTTCTCGATCTCTCGGCGAGTGCGTCGGTCCTGCCGGCTACGAATTCAGTTGCAGCGGATAGGTTCGTGTACGGCCGCTGGCGGGGGGGCTTTTGGGTTCAAAAAGCATAGGATTTCGAGGCTAGACGTAACCCATTGTAAGCTGCGTCATTGGAACAACTCGAGAATAAGCAGGGATTACTGGGCAACCTTTGACCAGCAGCGGTCTTTTGTTTATTAAAATATCAACCAACAAATAGGCCAAAATGCCACCCCACTCCCCCCCAAGCTCGCCTCATTCGCACGTCCGTGCAGAATCCACCTCTCCAGCAACCTAATCTCTAAACCCCCAGAATGTTCCTTCAAATGCTATTAAAAGCAGGAGGCATTGAGGTCGTGGCTATCAGTTGCATCGCACGAGCCGTCAAATCTGCAGGTTCCAATGCTGAGCCCGCTAGTGCAAAAATTCCCAACTTTGCTTGTGGAACCGCTGTCATTCTTCTTTCTGGAGCTGCTGCTACCCTTGCTGCTCGAGCTCTTTCTGCGGAGGAGCTTCACTGTCCTCTTGTCTGAATTCATTATTCCGAGGTCAGTATTCCGCAATTGTCTCGTATCATTTTTTTGCGGAAGAGTGTCCTCTTACCAAGGTAGGGCATTTGAACATCTCGCGCGGTCACCTCAGCGGCGACCTCGTTTGTGGCCCCTAGAATGAAAGAAGAAATTCAAGGTTAGCACGGTGTATTGGCCAACTTGAGTTGCTTGAGTTTGGGATTTGGGAATGTACCTTGAGCGGTTACGCCCACAGCAAGGGACAAAGCAAAGATAAAGATACCGTAAGCCTTCATGATTTCTTAAGAGTTGAAAGTAGTTATAAACAGGAAAAGACCGTATCTTGATATTTCTTAAGCGAGAGAAACTGTTAAAAGAATGATGTAGATTGTGTTGTGTGGATTGGATGAAGAAAAGTGATAAGAGAGGAATTATAACTACGTCTTTATACTTTTTTTGGCTAGAAGAAAGATGTGCCAAGAATTGAAGCTAGTTCCAGATTGCAACAGTGCTAGGAATAAATTCATTAAAGGTAAAACTTAGATCCGTCTCAAGAATTGAGTGCTTTGTCCGAGTTGCACGCTAAAAGGCCAAGGGGGAAGAGGATAATAACTCGAACCCAAATACAAACTCTGAGACCATTTGACGATCAGGTGTTCAAATGGTTATTATTGTAGTGTTGAAAGGGGCTGTGACTTTCAAATTAGGTGATCCAAGTTTGATTCGCCGCATTGGACAGTATTTCTGGGGGGTCTAATAAAGTTACACAGGGACAGGGGCTAGGGAAGATAGGATCAACGGTCGGGAATATTTAAAGGCTAGAGAATCGACTTGTAACTAATGCGTATATCCTAGGAAAATAAAGAGAACGGTTCGACAGAGGGAAAACTGGTGCTTTTTTTTATATATATATTTCTTCATGTTGTATACGTTGAGGCCTTGGCAAATCCTATCGCTAGGACGCAGATGAGTCAATAGCTCGCGAGTTGATCGTTGCGGTACGGCAAGTAGGTAGGTATGTATCCGCTGGTTGAGGCGTTGGAGCGGGAAGAAACAAGTCACGGACCAAGGCAAGAACATGGAAATAAACATCTAGTTCTAGTACGTTTTGCTTGTAGATTTTGCTCACAATTAACTAAAGTGGCTTTTGTGAGAACATCTTCTCCCATTCTGTTAGCAGTGGAGCTAACTATTATACGAGAGTCATGTTATCAATCCCCACAGCTCTTAACTGGTCGTTATTCAATGTCGAGTAAGGTAGGACTATAATTACGGTGCATCTGCGTATTCAGTACTTATCGATAAATATGAAACAGTCGAGTCTATAAAAAGGCCCATTGATACGACGGCGTTGGGAAAGAGGGCCAGGAATTCGTCCCCGCCCGAGCTGTTCATGTCGGAACTTCTTTTTTGGAATTCGGCCCCGCGGCTATAGTCGGTCAAAGTGCCGATGCTTATTACGGGCGCCGATGTGGATTGTAATGGTCTAAATCCGTCGATAGTTTGGTTTGCAAAGTGCAAACATGGGTATTTGCATGTAAGAGATCAAGCAGCAAGAAGAAACAGACTGCACACCGAGGAGGCCAGACAACACCCAAACTTCGTCAACGACGTTTTTCGCGTTATTTTCTTTCTCGCTATCGAAGCAACAGCGGCCGGATAGCCACTATTTCCGATCGCGCTATAAACCTGGCAGTTCTGCATCTCCTCGGATTGCAAACATGGCAGTTCGTGATTAGGGCGCTGATGTTTTCAATGTCGCCAAATCAGAGCTCAAATCCCACACCAATGCAGTCAAGCCAGAAGCACAGTCGACATTTTCTATTTTTTTTAAAAAAAAAGAAAGAAAGAAAAAAGATCACCGGCATGACTAGTACGTCGCGAATTAGATCTGGTTATTGCACTACACGGATTTAGAATCACAATGCATACCAGGTACATCTCAGAAGAAAGCATGAAAACCATTTCTGAAAAAGAAAACGCCGATATTTGTGCCTGTCGAACTGGTTAATTATGGTTCGGATTGCAGGAAGCTGTATTTCGACTTGGTCTTGTTTGTGCAAGGGTGAAACTAGTGGTGCAGCTCTGTTATTTGACCACTAGCAAAAAGGACTAAAACGAAAATGAAAGGAAGAGCTGGTGCCTATGATTTTGATCAAAGATTGAGTCACAATCTAGCGATGAGGTCGGGTGCAGTGCATTTAGACACGTTTTTGATTCTCGCGATTTACCAATACAGACGTTTAAATCAGTATTGTGCACACAATGCTCTTAGTCTTTCCATTATCCCCTCGATCCTGCAAGCGCGGTCTCTTGTGGTAATTGGCGGGGTTAAACACAAACGAGTTATAAAACGAAACACTATTATTGTGTAGAGCGTAGTCGCGCTGCCACTCTCGAACTAATTCTTTTATTTCAATGTTATACTGACTGTCCGGTATGTCCGAATTAAAACAACTACCCACAATACCGAATTGGAAATGTAAATTTTATGCGCATAGTAAAAGCCATTTGAACATGGTTAAGTGGATAGGGATACCCTGTAAAAAGAGCTCGTACCAAGTGTCATATAGTAAAATATCAAGGGCTACGGGTCATCTATGAAGAGAAATAACATAACATAAAAGGAATGCATTGCACTTTGTTAACAATCTTACATTTGAGCTTTTTTTTACTCATTCAGTCATTCCACTGAACTACTTGGGGGCTGTTCGTTGTGGGCCCCCTCAAAGAGGGGGTTACAAAACCTTGATTTTCGAAAAAACCGTGGGCCACCCCGCATCAGTTTTTTACCTAGAAAATCGTTAACAATTTAACTTATGCCGAGTGTAATCCCGTTCCATAACAACACAATTGCACTTACCGCAAATATACCTATATCATGACGTCCCCAGAATCTCAAGCTATCTTAGGAGCCCGCATGTATGCCCAATATGTCGAAACTCACCGCAGTAGGGCGGATACCGCGCGGGAGGGCAGATCCAAGCCAGAATCGCTACGATCGTTCTGTAAAAGGAACGGTTACCCGTATTCGAGTACTCAGCGGCATGCTCGTAATCTCCTGATCAATGGCAGTCCTAAGATATCGATAAAGCGCAGCGGGCGGCCTTCATTGTTGACTGATGCTGAAGATCAAGCTCTCGTTGCGTATATCATGCAGCTTGATAAACTTGGTGCATATCCCGACTCACAACACGTAATATCTGCGGCCAATCTGATGCGTCAGTCACGTATACCGCCCTGTGGTCCAATTCAAATGAACTGGTACGGCCGTTGGCGTAAAAAACACCCGGAACTGCGACTTACCAAACAACAACCCGTCGAGATTACTCGCCTTAGTTGGGAGCAACAGATCGATCTTGTGGAGGCCTGGTATCGCCGCACGGCGGCTCATGCGGTAGAGCTTGGGATCACGGCTTCAGCGGCCTGGAACGCTGACGAATGTGGTACTAGAATCGGTGTGAGAGATGGCCGGATACCGGTATTGGTCGTGACGAAAAAGAGGCATGAAAAGCCACGCACCGCGGATCCGGCTAACCGTGAGAGTTGTACGTTGATAGGCGGTGGCAACGCTGTTGGGCAGTCGCTACCGCCCTTCTGTATCTTCACAAAGTGGCCAACGAGCGATTGGCTTGATCTGGATCTGCCTGAGGGTATCGTTTTTACGCGGTCAGAAACGGGGTTTTCCAACGGAGATATCCAGCTCACCTGGATACAGCAGTTCAACCGGTATTCGTGGCCAGAAGTTGCTGCCGTGCAATCGATCGGATCTCCCACGTTGAAAGAGTGGTTTGGTCATGACTTTGACGTCAGATTCGACTTTGTGAACCGCACTGCGGCCAAAATCGATCCAAATTCACAGCGGGCCAAAACACGTATTTGGAGGTGGCTTTTTCTCGACGGCTTTACCGGCCACTTTGGCATGGAGATACTTGATTATTGCCTCAGATTTGATATCGAGATCGTTATTTTACCGCCTCATTCAACGCATTATATGCAGCCCATGGACGTATCCGTGTTCACTCACCTGAAAAACGAGTTGCAGGCGGTCCTGCATGAGCATATAAACACCGGTATTCCGGTGTTCACCCGCTCAGATTTCGTTGCTGCGATTCGAGTAAGTCGTTTTCGATCTACAGGTTAATTTAGCGGTAAACTGATATATCTTCCCTTAACTTAGCGCTGCTGGCAAACGGCTTTCACAACTGGCCACGTAATAAGCGGTTTCCAAGATACAGGCTTGTTTCCTGTCGACGGCACCAAAGTGCTCGCCAAACTGCGTGGCCACGCCACGGCAGCGAATACACCGCGATATCCGGACTCCCTTCCTACCGCTGAACGATTTTCACGGGCCAAATATGCGGCAAGCCGTATGGCGGCCAAGGCGCACCACTTTAGTTCAGATACCGTTGATGCTATCTCGGATTTACAAGCCGTTGCCAACGAGGCGATCATCCTACAGCAACGCGTTGCCCAAGAGCAGACGAATAAGCAAAAACGCCTTCAACGCGCTTCACGTTACAAAGTCAAAATGACGTTGAAGTCAAAAGACAAGCAGTTCCAGACCGCTAATACGTTAGAAGATATGCGGGTCGCTCACGAAGCCAAACAGGCGTTGATCGAGGAAACAGCCCTATACCAACAAGAAAAGTTCGTCAGAGATGCGTGGTATAGGGATAAGAATTAGGCTATTCAACGCTGGCGAGAAACAGAGGGCATGCCCAACGGGATTAAGATACAACAGAAGAGATATCTGGAGGACCTCGGCTTCACGCCGGAGAACGTTCCGGCGGTCAGGGAACGCCCTGGAAAAAGGAAGAAGACCGATTCACAGCCCTCACAGTCATGGTTCGTCGATAAAGGGCCAATTTCAGCTGGAAATACAAGTACCCAGATCAATATTACCGTGGATACCGACTTTGCCTGTTCTATCAGCATATGCGTATCACGATCCTCGCAATCAGCCTCACCTCCCGCCCCAAACAGGCCTTCCAAACCGTTCCCACGGTATATACCATTGGCTACACCCTCTCCCCGTCAACTTCAGGATACGAGACCGCTTGAAGACCGTTCCTCGCCGCCAATACCGGGTGGTAGAAAGGATGAGTTGGAAGTACCCGGGTCGCCTTGTGACCGCTTGAGCGACCGGAAAAGGGCGATTGAGCCAAAACTCCAGAAATAGATATCTACAGCGCAATTCACGGCTTCAATTTATCTGCAAATTCTAACCTTTTTCGTGGGTGTAGTGTTTACGAACGTGAATCGAACTTTCATGAGCTACTTTGTTAGCGATCTGCTAACAAATTTGCTGGCCCACGGTTTTTTCGAAAATCAAGGTTTTGTAACCCCCTCTTTGAGGGGGCCCACAACGAACAGCCCCCAAGTACATATCAAACTTTTACCCTACACGACTCTTCCAATACAGCCATCATCGCACTTTTGCAATACACTTTGTTCTTAAAAATTTGACGTCCAAAATGCTCTTCAACAAAGTCTTCCAACTAGTATCCTTTCTCGCCATCGGAGCGATGGCTGCCCCAATCGCACCGGCAAATGCGGCATCTCCTGAAATTCCAAGCTTGGCTATTCGCTCTGATGATGCCGGCGCTTACCCCAGCCGCCCGTCTGAGCCCCCCGCTCATACATGTCGATCCTGTGGTGCACACTTCAGTTCGTCAGAGCAAAAGTCCAATCATCAGTTCCACCAGAAGCATTTTTAAGGTCAAGGGAAATCAGTTGTTCGTGGCGTTTGGGCGGACTTGACCTGGAGACCTTGACTCGTCCCGTTGGAATATGAGAAGCATCGGCATCAAACAGGCAAGAACGTTAGGATACAGATGTCTGATCAAGGACCGATTCGTGGCAAAGACTGCATCTTCCGGATCACTCTGCAATCGCCAGGGACAAGCAGACCCGGTAACTCTTCGTTTGGGCGATGTGAATATAGAAATTAGTATAGGCGGCTGTGGATGTCCAGTCAGCAATGCGACCGTTAATCTATCCCATGAGCTGTGGAAAGCCAAGATTATATCCCCTGGGTTTTGCGCCCCGGCTTACCAGTGAAAAGGTTACAAAGCTGACCCACATTCATCCGTTGGGACTTGTACGCTCCCTATTGTGGGTGGGCCTTTGTTCACCAGAAAAATACCTTTCTGCACCTCTGAATCAATTCGACTCTACGGGACCAAACCTCAATTCGGACAAACAATTACAAACCATCTTTGCATTACACGTTATCCTGGCAGACAAGCAGTCTGAAGCTGCTGTATTTTGTGACGTACACCGCTCTAGACGAGATGGGTTTCTTTCGTCAGCTTGTCGCACCCCACGGCGTCTGTTTCTACACAGGTTTTGCCTTGTGAAAGAAATTCCTCCGGTAGAATTTCTTTATTTTCTTTGTTTTTTTTTTTTCCAAAAAAGGAAGAGAGAAATCGTGCTAGATACGCCTTTTATAATACAGCGGGACCGGAATCGCTCAACACTCGCTCGGATTAACCCGGACAGACCACGACGTTAAAGTCCGACCCAATCTGACATCGTTACAGGTTTCCCCGACACTGACTCTGATACCCGTAATATAATCCGATTGATGAAACTTGATGCATTTTGCGCCGAGGCAATCGCCAAGGGTCCTGGAAGGTTTGAAGCTCCCGGCAAAAATGCAGACTAGACACCCGTTGATGGTTTGTTCGCTGTCCATATCCGACAAAGGGTACATTTTCTCCTGGTAATGCTCTTCAGGACTTGAGGGGCGGGCTGCTGAGATGGTGGTAGCCAAAGCGCAAAGTATGGGAACGGAAAGAGCTTGTTTGAACTGCATGATGATGTTTTTTGGTGTTGTTTGCTTGGCTTTTTGAGATAAAAATAGAATGGAGAAGAAGGAGATATTCAGTCTTGAGAAAGAGATTAAGGAAACTGCTTAAGGACAGAGCCTGGAGTTGAACCTAAATATATTGATTTTTAAGTTTGCTCTTGCTTCCTCTTTGTCTTCTTTTTTGTGGAAAAGAGGAAATCAAAAGTATAATTAGCACAAGATCTGGTAATGGTGGATACTTTTGAACAGATCCAGCGAGTGGAGATCATTTACGGGTATTATGCCGTTATTAATTAGGAACAAATTACATCTCAGGCTCCCTGCTGCAGTCCTTTATGCAAATACAGCGATCCAGGCTCGTTCATCTACTCTTTTCCCCCTAGGCGAGAACAATCTGCGAAATAAGCCATGGTTTTAACAGAAAAGACATTTTACTTCGTATATTATACTATTTACTATAGAATCGGGCGAAAAGAATCCCTCCCCTGTTGCCTTATGTATATTCGTGGGCCTTTACCAGCTTCTTTGTTTGCGGGAGGGATTAAGTAGGTACCCAAATTCCCTTGTCTCCAAGAATACTACCATCGTCGGCAACACCCGTAAGGCCCACATCACTAGACGACAGAGCCAGGGGAGGGATGTTTACCGTTGCCACCATTTTACTACGGTATCAGGCGAAAAAATCACCCCTTGTCGCCGTATGTGTATACGTGGGCCTCTATTAATTTAACTGATCGCCGGAGCCACCAAATACCTCAGTCAAATTTTTCGTTCAAAACCATGACCACAGTCTGCAGCACCCATATGACCCACACTACTGGACGACAAAGCCAAAGGAGGCATTTTTACCCTTGCCACCATGGTAAAAAGTTGCAAAAAAGCACACTAGTTCTAGTCCATATATCACGTAAAGCATTTCTCCCTGACATGAACAACGGTATAAAATGCCGGGATCGCCAATCAATCATAATTCGGCCTAGCGTCCTTATGCCTTTTTGGCGTTTCTTATAACCGAAATTTGGCAAATGCAAAAGTTCAAAACACAGAAGCGGTTATAATCGATCAACAGGTCTAACAGGGGACGGCTTGCTAGCCCTAGGTCCCCAGCTGCAAAATCGCAAAAAAGAGCAAACATATAGGCAAGGCTGAAAAGGACTTGGAAAGAAGCTCCTTGGCATGCAATGCACCCTGCTGCTGACTGGAACATGCTTGCCTGGGTTGTTGACTAGTCAGCATTCCAGGTACTCCATGGCGCCAAGAGAGGTTGCCAATGTTAATTTGACGGTAGGCCAAGCGGGCCACCGCTTCTTAGTGGATCGACCTGGCGGTCTCGTGTCTACCAAGACTTGGCTTGTCAGCTGTGCTGACTGAGGCCGCAGAGCCAAAACGGCCTACAGTTACACAAACTGCACTTGCTGCATCCATGCGAATATGTGAGGCTATTGGCTCATGTACGACATAGCGAAGTCGTCTCGCCGTGAAAGGAACGTGGACTTGGGAACGGCGCATAAGAAGCTGCAAATCAAAGCTGCAGCAAATGGTTGGGAGATAGTTTAGGTCATTAGTACAGATGTAGTAAAGCAAGACCATCGAGGTATATAAAGCGCACCTTTATCCGTTTATTGCCATCATCGAGAATGGTCCAGCAGCAGCAGCGCAGCACCAGCCGCGGAAGCCAGCCAACATTCCAACCTCGAAACTCTCTTCCTCAAACCCAGTGCTCGTTCCGTTGTGCAACATGCAGCTCTCCACTCTGTTTCTGAGCCTTGTGCTCCCCCTCCTCGCCGCCGCCGGCCCCATCACCGTCGAATCCGGGCCCGAGGCCTCTTCATCCCTGGTTATCCGCAACCTGGCCACGGGAGAGCCGGAGTCCTTCAAAAACGCCACGCTCCTCGGCGTCGACATCTTCGGGCCCATGCCGGACGACTACGAGGTGGTGGGCGAGGGGCTGAACAAGGCCGAGCCCGGGTCCAAGTCGTGGGCGTGGCTGCGGGCGCAGATTGACATGTCACCCGAGGACGTGCCGGCGCACCGCCGGGCCGAGGTCGAGAAGCGCCAGTCGGGCAGGAGCGTCACCGTCAACGCCTACACGGGCTACGACTGCTTCGGCACAAACTTCTTCTCGAACCCCACCAGCTACAACGTCCACTACTACCACAGCGTCTTGAGGTTCACCAGCTTCGGCATCGGTGGCCGCAACCTCGGCAGCCGGGAGCAGCTCGACTTTAGCAACTTTCAAGGCAACGACGCTTGTGGCCTGTGGATCGCAACGCGGACCTTTTCCCCAGGTATGTTTTAAAGTCGAAATACTATTGAGAAAGTCACGAGCCTTTGAGCTGTGCCGCTGGTTTTATAATGTTTGCCAAGGTTGACATGATGTTTCTTGAACTGCAGTTGGCTGTAATGGCCAGGTTGGCCGCTCGTTTGCCTGCTGGAGGCTTTGGTTAAACTAAGCCGAGCTGGTGGATGTTGCAATCTGGCCTCCACTGTCAGCTGAGTTTCGCGGACACGTCAAGCATCCTCCACCATTCATGGGTCAGACCCACCTTTGTTAGCGATTCACACCCAAACACACCAATAAGCTTAACAGCTGAAGAATTTTCGCCCTCCGGGCGCCGGTCGTCATGGCCTCACCAGAGGTCTCAAACCGCCGCGCGCGCCCGCAGAGCACGCCGCAGGCTTTGCCGCAGGGCCAGGCCGAGTCAGGACACGTATCTCTCGACACGCGCACCGCTAACGCGCCTGAGCCGGCTGGCCGCGGAAGGTACTCCAGCCTCCCGGCCCTGGCCATCAAAACACTGCAGCAGGAGTTGGAAAACGTGGAAACAGTCGGCAGCTGGCTCGAAGAGGTCTTTGCAGCCAAGCTCGAAAGTTTACAGGCCCCGGAGGACGCCGCGCTTAGGAGAATTGTTCTTGAACTTGACGACGTGATCAGCGGCTGGTTCCTCAGTCGCACCCTCCCTGAAAAAGAGCGTTCGCGCTCCCCGTCGCGTTCGCCGACCAGTTCCAGCGAAAGGCGCAGCATTTTAATTACGAGGACGGGCACGGCGTCGTCGGCCTCTAAAGGCAGAGGCACGCCCACTAACAAATCGGTCACATGGGCCGAGCGAGCCGCCACGCCACCAGCGGCGGCCCCAACGCGAATTTTAACCCCGGCCACGCGCTCGTACCCGATACGTACGACGCCCGGCAATGCACCTGACAGCTCCGCAACTCCCTCCCAATCGGGCCGGGACCGCTCCCAAGCCCCGAAACGTTTGACAGAACAGCCGTCCAACCGCATCCTGATCCGCGTAAATGACAAATTGCGGATGGTGACGAGGGAGCCATACGCGGTAACGACCAAATTGGCCGAGTTGGTCTCGGTGCCACACAGTGAAATCCCAAACGCCAAGCGTACCCCCACGGGCTGGGGTGTTACGGTGGCCTCTGAGGAAACACGGCAAAAACTCCTCAACCCCAGCGCGGTCAAGGCCATTATGGACGCATTGGACGCGCGGGAAGTCACTGTCCCGACAACCTGGCACACATACGCCGTTTCTGAAGTGCCCCGAACGCTCAATTGCCTGGACGGAAGAAAGGACGTACATGAGGTAATCCAGGAGGAGATTACCGTGGCAGCAGGCCAGCAGCCAGTCAACTGGCATATTTCCAAACATGGTTACGACCCACATACGGCTGAGGGCACGTGGATAGTGTCTTTCCTTTAACCCGTAAAGCCCTTTCAGCTTTTTGGAGTGTCGAGACGTGCGCGGAAGGTTGAAAAATCACGCAAAATTACACACCACCACGACGGTTGCCAGGGATATTGCGAAATACGTCGCTGCGTACGGCAAGCGCGTTGCGGCATATGTGGTGAAACAAAACATGCGACAGAGGAAGAGCCGTGCAAGGCAGCCCCCAAATGCGTTAATTGCCACGGCCATTTCCCATCCGGACATGAGAATTGCCCTGCCCGACCTTTGGTGGTAAATGGGAAGTTTGAACGACCTTCACAGCGTAAACTTAAGGGGATTCGCAGAATCGGACGTGCCAACCGTGCCGCGATTATCAACGACCGGGCCGAAACGGCCCGCCGAGAGCCAGCACCTGCAATCCCGGTCCTAAGCACCTTATCGCAGCATTCGCAAACCTCGAGCTCCCGATCGAGCATTTCAAACAAAAGAGCGCGGCCATGCGAGGCGGCAGGGGCGGACATCCGTAACTTCCTGCAGGTTGAACAGGAACGCGTGCACGACGAAATCGTTTGGGCAGCCGAAATGGAGGAGGACGCAGCGGCTGCCGAACCTTGCCCCGCTGATGGGATAGACTTGGAAGCAACCCGTCGATTAATATGACGAAATACTCGCTCGGCAATATGCAGCGGGAATGCCTCGACGTAGTTTGGGCCAACGTAGGTAAAAGGATGGGTGTGCATCTGAGCCTATTGGAGTTGTGCCACCAGAGAAAGGTGGACCTGGTTAACGTTCAAGAGCCATGGTGCGGGCTAAATACGACTACACAAACGCACCCGGGCTATGATGTTTTTGCGCCAGTGGACGAATGGCACGCCAACACTTACGAAGCCATAACTGGGCTCCGGCCCCGGGTGCTCACCTACGTCAAGAAGGGGGCAGCCCTAAGGGCCGCACAACGACGGCTACCGCAGGGCCAAAATACGCGGGACATACTCTGGCTCGAAATTAACGGAATACTGTTTGTTAACGTATATAGGGCTCCGGGCACTGAAGCCGCGCTGGAAATGGTATGCAATACCGTGCCAAATGGACCCACGGTGCTAGGCGGCGATTTTAACGTAGCGGCTGCTGCATACCAGCCGGGCCGCGCAAACGCACGCGGAGGGGACCAACTGACGGCATGGGCGCAAGCCCAGGGGATGAGTTTCACAGGAAATATCGGCGTGCCCACCCACCGCGACGGGGGTTTACTGGATATGGTCTTTTCCAACCTCCCCAGCACAATAACTGTGGTTGACAGCAGTCTTTACACAGGCTCCGACCACGAATCCCTTTATACCACGCTGCGGACGCGCGGCGCCCCCCGCCCGGAGGCGATCAACGTTTCGGTTAGGGACGACCGGTTACCAAAGTTCGCGGAGCTACTTGCTTTTGGCATGCAAGACATGCCGGACCCGGGATCCGCGGCCGATGGCTACGCATTGGACGCGTGGGTAGCTGAATTTACAACTTTATGGGAGCAAGTGACGTGGGTCGTGGGTACGCCGGCGGGAAAAAGGGACAGCTCGGCTCCCTGGTGGACCGAAAACTGCCAGCGGCTCTGGTCCGAATTCCAGCGGGTTAAACGGAGCGCTGTAAATAGGGCAGACGCCTCTGCCGAGGAAAAAGCCTATACGAAAGGGGTGCGGGCCGCGAAGCGGGAGTACTGGAGGCACCGGATCGACCAACTGCGCGACGATAAGGATTTGTGGAACATGGTGGGCTGGCTGGGAGCCGGACCACGCCTCCGGTCCCCGCCGCTGGTTATTAACGGCGAGCAAGTGAGCGAGCCTTTAGCAAAAGCGGAAGCACTGCAACGGGAGGTGCTTGGCCGATTTTCGGCGGAGGATGACCTGCAGGGAGACCCCTTGGAGGCCTGGTCGCCGGACGAGGCTAAAATCCCTTGGGACACCCAGGTTAGTGCGGAAGAGGCGGAGCGCTCCTGCATTGGGGTTACGAGCACGTCCCCGGGCATCGACGGAATAACCGTCCGGCTACTAAAAGCCGGATGGGCTTCGTTGGCCGAGCCGGTGCGCAGGCTCTACCAACGTTGCCTGGAACTCGGACATTTCCCAGCGCCTTGGAAGTAGTAGTAGTAGTAGTAGTATTATTTAACGCCGGGCTCGGCCCGGCTCATTAGCCGGCCGTTAGCAACCTCCCGAGGGGTATCTCGGCGCGCTTTCTATTTTCTCTATTTACACAGCGGAAAACAAGGGCATAGAAGCGAATCGAGCCTGACCGGGTTCGTGCCCGGTCCTGCTTACAGGTTTGTTCACTGACGCGACCCCGTGCCTTCAGGCGCACGGAGGATTCGTCTGACGGCAGTTGACGGCTCTTCATCGAGAGGGGCCTGTGTCCAAACAGCGGAGCTGTCGGTCGTTTGTAGCCATGGAGACGAAGTTCCCAACAAGTGTGGGCTCGACGGCACAGGCGGGTGGTTGTTGTCGATAGCCAGCCGGGTTATCCTTGCCAGGTAAGCGGGGAGGAGGTGGAGGGAGCAGGATTCGAACCTACGTTACTCAAGTAACAGCCATGGCGCTTAACCACTGCGCCATTCCCCCCCCAGCGCCTTGGAAGAAGGCCGAAGTCGCGATGCTACCGAAAACGGGGAAGAAAGACCGGAGCAGCGTTCGATCCTGGCGGCCTATAGCCCTCCTCTCCTGCATCGGAAAAGGCCTCGAGAGGCTCGTTGCACGCCGGATAGCTTGGGCCATACACGACAACGGGCTCCTTAGCTGCACCCACGGCGGTGCCCTACCCAAACGATCGGCGACGGATCTGGTTTGTGCCCTCGCCCACGATATCGAGCAGGCTCTAGCTCGCGGGGAGGAAGTTACCCTTGTCGCATGCGACGTCCAAGGCGCCTTCGACGCCCTCCTCCATAGGCGATTAATACGGAAAATGCGGAGCCTCGGGTTTAGTAAAATGCTCCTCAGGTTCGTGATTAACTTTTTAAGCGGCCGCCAGGCCCGAGTCCGGCTGGAGGGTACGACCACGGGTTTTAGGCGGCTTGGGTGCGGCACCCCGCAAGGGTCTCCCCTTTCCCCGATCCTATATATGCTATATTTGGCGTATCTCGTCAAAAACGGTACGAAGTGGCGGTTGGCATACGCAGACGACGTGCTTACATGGAAATCGTCACCCTCGTTGGAGGAAAACGTACGTTGGCTGGAAGATAAACTCCGGGATATGCACGAAATTGCGGCGGAAGAGAAGATCCATTTTGCAGCGGAAAAGACAGAGGTGATCCATATTACTAAGAAAAGGCACGGTCGCAACCCGGAAATCCGGATTAATGGTAGAACGGTTACCCCGGTCCAACTACCGGGCGGTCGACGCGGACAAAGCGCCTCCGGGGCCGAGCGCTACCCGGGCATGCGTTGGCTTGGTTTTTGGTTCAGCCGACGGCTAGACGGGCGCCGCCACGTGGCCGAAAGGGCTGCCAAAGCAATGGCGGTCGCTGCCCACCTCAAGAGCTTTGGGGCAGTAAGATACGGACCGCCTGCGGCTGCACTTCGCAAGGCAGCGGTGGCATGCGTGGGTTCCTCGGCCACCTACGCAGCCGAGGCATGGTACAACCCAGCGCACAAGCAAAGAGGACTCCTCAAAGCATTGAACAAACCGCTGGTTTTAGCGGCACGGGCAATCCTCCCGGCGTATAAAACCACCCCCTCGTCCACTGTTCTCAGGGACGCAGGACTACCCTCGGCCCGCGTCGCGCTGGCCTACACCCGCCTGAAATACGGCGCCCGACTAAGGCTCGCGGACAAGGGGCACCCCCTTGTCAGCCGCCTGCGTGAAACACCTCGTGCCCGCAACTCGGGCCATTCGGCCACGACCCTGCAAACGGCTGCACAACTTCTCCCGCGGATCCGGAGACTAGAGTTGCGCGCACCTCGCAATGCCCCGGATTCTCGCACTGACCCCACCGGAGGAGTCCCGAAAGAGGAAGCGGCCCGCCGCTTTATCGAATGGCTGGACATGGTATCACCTGACGATATCGTGGTATATACGGATGGTTCGGAAAAACACGAAAACAACTGCGTCCAAATAGGGTACGGATGGGCCGCTTTTAGGGCGGGCCTGGAATTTGCCGCAGGCTCCGCATCTATTACGCCGGAAAGCCACGTTTTCGACGCCGAGGCGATTGGCGCCCTAAAAGGGCTACAGGCGGCAGCCAAGGCCCAGCCAGGCGCCCGGATTTGGATTTGTGTGGACAGCACCTCGGTTATTTGGGGTCTTAGAGGCGACGCGCCGCGTTCGTCCCAATGGGCCTTTCTGGAGTTCCATAACCTTGTCGATCTACTCCGAAAACAAGGTACCGAGGTTCGGGTCCGTTGGTGCCCTGGGCACCAGGGAATCCCGGGAAACGACCGGGCTGACGAGCTGGCCAAGGCCGGCTCCGCCGGACCGCCGGACCCAGACCCGAGGGCTCAGCAAACCACGTATAGCGGTGCCGGCACGGTCCTCAGAGCCATTCTTTCGAATATAGAGAAGGACTGGTGGCGTAAAGAACTCTGTGAACGGTCCCCCGCATATAGGGAATGGAAATTCCAATACACACCGAGAAAGGAGCCCGAGGAACTGCGTTTGCCAAGACCCCTACTGGGCCATTATTTGGCCATGAGGACCGGCCACGGCGATTTCAAGGCCTACCATGACCGTTTCAACCACCAGGATGCAAACACCTCGTGTGCCTGGTGCTGGAAGCGGACCTCCCCTGAGCACCCGGTGCACTGCCGCTATTCGCGGGCGGTGTGGAGAAACTGGCCGTGGCCTAATAACGACCGGCCGGCCGGGCCGCCAAATCGCGCCCAACGCTGGAAATTCTTCCAGACAAGCTTCGGGCAACCGAAAAGCTTTGAGGCGTTTTCGATAGCCACCAACTACTTCAGCGCCCGCCCCAGAGCGGCCCGCCAGCGCCCCGCGCGCCACGAACGCACTTTACGCCTAGGGACACCGATCGTAAACGACTCGAACTCTGACGAGGAATAGACTTACTGCCTTTTCACCCACACTTCACGGCACAAGCCGTCAGACGAACCCTCCGTGCACCTTAGGCACGGGGTCGCGTCAGTGAACTAACCCCCTAAGCAGGACCGGGCCCGAACCCGGTCAGGCACGATCCGCCTCTGCCCTCCTTGTTTTCCCCCTGTGTAAATAAAGAAGATAGAACGCGCGCCGAGATACCCCTCGGGAGGTTGCTAACGGCCGGCTAACAAGCCGGGCCGAGCCCGGCGTTAACTAATACTACTACTACTACTACTTTCGCGGACACGTGTGCAGTGTTGCAAGGTTCTGAGAGCTGGTAGAAGGACGAGTTGATTGGCAAATCTTGCGTGGCTTGAGTTGGAACCCGAGTCACATGAAATCATGGATGGCAATCAGGCTTGCTAGCTACAAGATGCTGAGCCCCAAAGGATTCAGATGTCGGTATGGATGTTCCTTGCAATTGTGTGTGGCCAACTCTGATAGATATTTACAGAGGCTGGGTCCCTGTCAGCGGGCCTACCTCCTTTATGCAGACATTACTTTGTAACTCATTTAAACCAATCAATCAACAGCCTAGATAGGAGTCAATCTAGATTCTCTGCTTGGTTGGTTCACGTCTCGACTTGCCACCCGCATAAAAAGGGACCCGTGTTCCACCCGACAACAAGGGAAACTCCCGAGACCAATGATAATGTATGCATGTGACAATTTTGTGTTGATGCCGCCCGCTCTGTAGGCTGCAGCATCTGCTACTTGGAAGTTTTAAAAATGAGAAATACCGTATACGTAGTCAACATACGGTACAGCAAACTGTGGTGGAAGAGATATTCAGAGGTCACTTTCAGGATAGGTAGGTTTACAGAGATAAAATGCAAAAACAATAACGTGGTTCATCAGGACCCCGGACATATCAGGACCCCGGACACTTTTCCTGCACAATACTACTTCCAATTTCAATTGCAACGCCAGCGTTGTTCAATTTACCTCAATGCAATCGGATATATGTACATCAGACATTTCTGCATCCTCCTGACAGGTGCGTGCATTATGTCCAGGTTTACCGCAGTTGCCGCAACGTCGTTTAGTCGCCGGCTGCGCACTACTCCCCTCCCCATTTTCATCTTTCTTTTCGTATATTAGACCATCGGCACCATTTGATTGAAGCAAATTCTGACCCTCTTGTATGGTAAATGACCCTCCTTCGCGGATACGTGTTTTTTGAGCCCTGCGCCGCTTGCTAAGCGCTTCGTTGGCCTTCCGAAGGCTGTGGTTCTCCGCTTCCAAAAGTGTGGTTCGATGAGCAATCGACTCCAACCCTTTTGCTAGCTGCTTTACAGCATTAAAAATAGGCGTTGGCGAGCTTCCCTGATGACAGTTGATTCGACTTTTAACAAGGGTAGATTGATTAACGGCTTCTGTCGGGTTGTGCGGTGTTTGAGAGACCCAGGTTTCGGTGCTGGAAAAATCAAGCTCTTTAGGTGACGGCGTCCGTAGCCTAACATCTAGCTTAGATATGACCATTTCCGGGCTATGGGGGATAATTCCCGCCCCTCGAAAACCCCCGGCCATATTTTCTTTTGTCATTGACTTTTTGTAAGCCGCTGCAAAAGCCAAAAAGAAGTCGACTTTGCTGATGTTAGTGATGTGGGCCCGGATAAAGTCGTTAATTTTTTGACCGTACGCCCGCTTAAGGACGTTAAACACTCCGACATCAAGTGGCTGGGTTAAATGAGATGAATGAGCAGGCAGGTAAAGTGGAATAATATTGTGATCTTTGCAATAGCCCTCGAATTCAGGGGATCGATGACTGCCGTGCCCATCGAGCACTAACATCCGATATACGCCTTTTGTCCGCGATTTTGTATGGTTGTCGAAATGCTGAACCCAGTCGAGGCCAGTCTCGTTGTCGGTCCATCCATTAACGGTGGGTTTGAGGCGCCACGTGTCCGGAAGACCGCCTTCTGTATACCAATTGGACAAATGGTAAAAGCCTTTGACGATGATATACGGGGGTATATCGTAACCGTCGCCACTGATGCAACAAATTGCAGTCGCCCATTCTCGATTGCCAGGCTGTACTTTTTTCCTTCTTCCGCGTCTTTCGGACCCAGTTACGACCATTCCAGCGCAAATCTGGCCCATCATAAAGCCGGTTTCGTCGAAGTTGTACATGTCGCAGTCTTGGATGCCATATTTGGCCCTCATATTGGCCACCAATTGAAACCACGCGTTTAACGCGTCAGGATCTTCGCAAAGAGCTCTTTGGAAATCGTAAGCGCGAGAAAAACGCGTTTTTAATTCTGTGCGTCGTTGTACGAAGCGATAAGCCCATTGCTTGCCGACCGGTCGCGCGTCCCGCGCAGCGAGAAGATGATCGGCCATTGCGGCCACATCAGCGATCTGGGCTGGAAACCCTCGGGAATCCAGGTCCAGTATATACTGGACAATTACTTCCTCTTCCCTTTCCGTTAGCTTTTGGTTGCCTGGCCGACGATTGGCCAAAGAAGCGATGCCGTTTATTCTGTCGTGTAGTGTCGATTTTGGGACATTATATATTAATGCAACCTTTCGTATGCTTTTCTTTTTGCTTGATCGGAGCTCATTTAGAGCAAGAATAATTCGCGCTTCGCAATTTGATGATTCCATTACTGTTGGGGGAAAGAACACGTGTGGAAAATAAAGGATGAAACTGGGTTGAAAAATGTCCGGGGTCCTGATATGTCCGGGGTCCTAATGAACCACGTTAGTCATTTTCTAATAAAGTGAGGAAACTCCAGATATCAAATAAAATTGAAACCCTGTTACCCAACGTCCTGCCAATAGTATCTGAGACTTGGATGGCCGCATAACAGATATATCGACCACTCCGTGTGCACGAAACCCGTAGTCCATCATTCCAAAGACCTAAAGAGCCATGACCAAAGCGACACCACCCAGCACGGTACCCAGCATGACGCTCACGCCGACGCTGGAGCCAGCACCCTTGGCGCCTCCGGCGCCTCCAGCGCCCCCAGACCCCGGCATGGTCATGTTGGGCATGTTGGTCATGTTCTTGCCGCCCGAGTGCTTGCCGTCCTGCTTGTCCTTGTCATCCTTCTTGTCCTTGTCGTCCTTCTTGTCCTTGTCGTCCCTCTTGTCGAGGGCATCGTTAGAACTGTCCTGGTCAGCACTTGCGTCATCGTCAGATTCAGCAGCAGCAGCATCAGAGTCGTCTACTTGATCTTTGGTCGCCTCATCCCTGGCCTTGACGGGAGGCTTCGCAGGAGGCGCTGGGTCGACGTGTCCCGGGTCGTTGGGGTCGTCGTGCTCAACGTCCCTGGTGTCGAACTGCGCCTCGTCGTCGGCTGCATCTTCCTCCGCCTCCCGCTTCACGCGGGTCGGAGTGAAGTCTGCCTCCTCCTGGCGGGCGATGAGCCCTCCTGCCACGGCGGCCTGGGGAGGCACCGAGATGGCGACGGCGGTGGTGGCAGCAGCCAAGAGGCCGATGACTGTGGTCTCGAAACGCATTTTGATTTTTGGGGGGAGGTTTTGGTGTAAAGTGGTAGAGGATAGAGTGATGTAGGTTTGATGGGTCGTCAAGACTTTTGGGATCTCTCAAAGATGAAGGCTGGCAGACACGGCTTTATATCTGTCTGTGTGTGTGTGTATGTGTTGGGCTGGGCTGTTGATAAACAAAGACGCGAGGTTATGATTGCGAAGAATCGTCGAAACTTTGAGATGAATCTTTAAGATTTCAAGCTAGTGTTGGTTTAGAGCATCGAGCAACATTGTAACCACACCCGAAAGTGAACCTTGAAGGGGATTTATAGCGTCGGTGACGGTCCAGCCCACGGCGACGACAAGGATCTTCCCGACGGTTACATGTCAATACGCTGGACGTCTGATGAGCGAATTTTTACTCATGTTTGGGACGTGAAACGGACAGTCCCCAGATTTAGACGTGTGTGACTAAACTGACAAAACCCAACCGCCCTCCCCCTCCCCCGCGCCACACAAAGAAAAGAAGATGTCAGAATCCATCATGCAAAACAGTGACGGGATCTGCAAAAGATTGTTGTATATGCCGCAACGCGGCCCGACTCCCGAGGTAGCATTCTGCTTGGGTCTGGGTTGACGTCAAGCTTTCGTGGGGCAATCGGCGGCTTTCTGTGAGGGGGCGTCCCGCCCCAATGATTCGTCACGTCGGGGATCCAGGCATAACCGTCTGCGACGGGCCAAAACACAAGGCGCCAAGGCATTTTTGTTCAGTGTAAGCAACGGATAGGGGATTATCCATACTTTGATCGTTTTTGTCAAACTTACCGCGTCTACCTTCGCCTCTTCCGTGCCAAGAATTCGGTGTATTGCTTGACTAAGTGAAGGCCAGGGAACCAGCAGATGCGCTAGATCGAATCTTGTTGTTTTGCCAATAGCATGTGTTTTCCTTTTTTTTCTTCTTCTTGTTCTTGTTCTGTCCTCCCCCTATTCTTTGTAGAGAGTGACGTGGTGTGGTAGAAAGCAGCGTCCGTCCTGTCCTCGTCCCACACCAAAAGCCAAGACATGTCGCCAAGCCAAGCGATTGCGACCTTGGGGCTTGTTGGCAGATGCAGGTCAAGGAAAGAGATGACGTTGGGCCCAATTTGTCGGATTGCGGTCCGGGCCAATGTCAATCTGTTTCTCGCTTCTTTTTTTTTACATTTATTTTCCGTTGGTTTATTTTTATTCGCTTGTTTTGTTCTCTGTTCTCGTCGTGACCAAAGCACAATGCAGGGCCAACGCAAGGGATGAGTAGTCTACCCAGCGATCGACCAGTCGGTCCAACCTTGAAAATTGCCCGAGAATTGACCATCGCGGCCTAGTTTGAGAATATGCGCCAATTCGTCAGACTAAAAAAGAAAACACCGTTTCGCAAGATTGCGGCATGTCAGGAACGCGTGTTACCTCTGAGCTTGCTGAACAAGAAAAATACGGTTTGAGCCCCCAAAACACCCCCTGTCGGTGTCTAATCAGGGTCAAAGAAGGTTGTGAGGGCAGGAAACTTGTTCTAGTCCAGACTAGGATGCCATTGAATCGATCAATGGTAAAATTTTCATCGAACAAAAAGCCAAAACGTTAGTCAGCTCCCCACGCACCAACTTGCCCACGCCACCCGCTGCCCACCCGTGCCGCCGGAAAGCACCTCGCCGTTCTATCAATACAACAGTATGGCGCTTTTTGCCAGACAAACGCAAGGTTGGAGTCATGGCACACATGCATCCACTTGTGATTTTGGTGTCGTGATCAAAAATGTTCTGATAACATGCGCTAACAAACCTGGGAAAGCGTGCAGCAAACATCACCAACAACAACATGCCAAGCCCAACGAGAAAGCCTAGATGAGGGTCCCAAGGGACCCGAACCAACCGAGTAACCAATCACTGTAGGGGCTCTGGGTTGTGATTCCAAAACGAACGACGTGCATTCACGTCCAAGGGATACACACCACCAAATCGCTATTTTCAGGTGATGAGAAAAGACGTTGGATCGCTATGAAATACGCGAGTGATTCTCAAGGGTGGCGAGGGACGGTGGTTATATAGAAAAGGAGTGTTGCACTCGGGGCGCTGGCGAAAAAAAAGAAGAAAAAAAAATGCTCGGGATTCCAAGGCCGTCCTCATGTCCAATGAACCCAAGCTGCAAGCCGATTTCCGTAGCCACCAAAGCAGAAAGCAGCCCTTCATCATCCCCTCCCAATGCTCCTCCACGTCTTTTACGCAACCGCCGCCCTCCTCTTGGCATCCGTCTCCCTCTGCAGCCCAGCTGCGTGTGGTCCCCCTCCCACCCATGTCCGAATCGGAGCCGTCAAGGTCGCCGGCGGCAAACCCGTTCGAGGCGTCCACTTCTCAGTAGGGGAGCCCGGCCAACCTCTCGCGCTTGCACCGACCTGGGCAGCCGACGGGACGCTCGTCCACAGCACCAGCAGCGGCTGCGGCGAGGGGTGGTCCGCCGAGGCATGTGCGACTCTCCACGGCGGGGCGTACAACGCCTCCGCATCGGGAAGCCGAGCGGGCGATCCTTCCGCCACCGTCGACAGGCTTGCTCTCGGAACCGGCGCCGTCATCCCTGCGGCTCCGCTGAGCATCGCAGGAGATGGTCATGCGGCCCCGTCTGCGATGCTGGGCCTCGGGCCAAACTCCACCGTCCTAGACGCCCTCGTGTCTGCGGGAAAGATCGCCTCGAGAACAGTGGAGTTCTGGGCCGGACGCGGCATGGGCAGCAAGACGGCCGTCGACGGAGGGTTGACCTTTGGGGGTTACGACAGGACGCGGGTGGTGGGTAAAGGCTTTTCAGAAAGGTTCACACCTGGGGTCAGGAACTGCTCGTCGGGATTGATCGTCACCATTGCTGATATTGCAGTCGGCTCGGCTGATGGGACGAACAAAAGCCTCTTCTCAAAGGACGACAGCAAGGCCTCTAGTCTTGTGGCGTGTCTTGATCCGTCGAGGAAGACCCTGCTAAGCTTGCCTAGGAAGCCTTACATTGATGCTTGGCTTGACGCTTCAAAGATTGATCATTCTTGGGTCGGGAGGGGTGACGGCTGGTGGTACGGCAATCTTGTCGTCCCATCCAGCATTAATATGTGAGTCGAGGCCCACCATGGTGGCAGTTGCACCTTGTCAGGTTATTGACTCGAAGAAACCCTGGCCCTTTCCCCGCTGCACAGATCCCTCGGTGATGTCACAGTCACACTCGGCTCCGGCCTCACGGTTCGCATCCCAAACGAGCTGCTAGTGCAGCCGCACACCTTCATCGACCCGGCCACCGGCGACACCCAAACAGACCACTCGCGGTCCGACGTGCTGATGTATCCCAACGAGGGGCCAGAGGCGGACGACACCATCACGCTAGGCCAGCAGTTCTTTGCCGCCGCGTACCTGATGGTCAACCAGGATGCGCGCCGGTTCACTCTATGGGAGGCCAGCAGCAAGGAAGCAAACGCGGGCAGGCCGGATCTGGTGCCTGTAGCGCGGGACAACTCTGAAGCAACGACGCCGCTCTGTCCTGGAGAAGACCAAGGCGTCACCAACAAGGCCCCCGAGGCAGAGGACGGGCAGAGCACCCGCATGAGCAAAGGCGCCGTCGCGGGCATTGCAGTCGGCATCGTGGCGCTGCTCCTGTCCTTGGCAATGCTCGCCTTTGCCGTGCTGAGGAAACAAGGCCGTCCGAGACTGCGATGCTGCTACACATGGCCTCCCCCTTCTGCTGCCGACTCGCCGGATCCCAAGCCTGCGGATCCCAGCAACTCAACCACGGTCGTGCATCCCCACGACGGGATGGCCAGATCGGTAGTTCTCGCACAGCCCAGGTCAGACCCGGGTCTCCACGTCGAGTTCAGGAACTGGGGCCTGGGCATCTGGGACAACCAACACCAGCTCGCATTGTGCGAGCTGGAGGCGCCCCTGTCGCCTTGGCACTCGGGGACCGTGATGGATCCCAAGGAGCTTGAGGGAAGCATGCCCGCCTTTGAGATGGATGGGTCTAGCTGGGTGAGACGTCACAGTAGACGGCGAATCTGTAGTGTCTGAAGCTGGGCGTCTTTGTATGATTATGTCTTGTCGACAGCCTTTGACTTGTTTTGGGGGTGTTTGTGCAGATGTGCCGCAAATGGTGTCTGGTTACTGACGTCTGCGCCAGGAGCCTGCAGGAGCGAATATGGCGCCTTGTGTATTTGATTACTTTGTTCCAGTACCTGTTTAATTTTGATTATAAAAGCTGTTTCTAATTGCCGTCAGTCATCACAACCGTTGTCATTCTTTCAGTAGTCCCGTCGTTCTCACGGCATGACTGTTGTACCGACGGCCTCTTGATACCCTCACACTCGGCCTTGGAACTCGCAGTTTATGAGAATACCAATACGCCGTAGGAAGTGGACAATGGAGGCAGTCACAACACTACACAGGAATTCCCAGTATATTCCAATTTAATGTATGGGGTTTGATTCCTCTCACGTAGTCTGGTATTGTTGCTGCAATGATCGACGAATCAAATCCGATACATTCACAGCATCCTCATGTACAGAACCTGTACTCCTTTTGTCGAATCTGTCTGCTCAGACAAGATTCAACCTTTTTCAATTCTTGCTCACTCTGTCCAGGGACTCCTCAAAATTGGGGGCTGCTTAATCGGCCATTCCACGGAACTAATCTTCCAGAAAACTTTGGTCAAAAACCATCTTGCGAAATGGGAAGTGCTCCAAACGAGGCTTTCACATTTTGAGAAAAAAATTCGTATTGCCGTTCATTCGAACTTGATCGCTCAAAGAGTCAACAGGATGCTGTGTATGACAGATGTCAATTTTGCACCCTCAGGAGACCCCATCATTACAAATGTAAGTCCAAGCTTTCTTGTTCCCATGGCTTCAACTGCATAATTGCACGACCCGCTCGGGGCCTGTCGTCCTTGGCAAGCATGGATTCTAAACACCAGAAGTGGGCTTGCTTTTACAATACGGCTAATACGGCAACCAAGAGTGATTCCCCCTGACCTGGCCCGTCGGCTGTTTATGATCGCTCAGTCGAATTTCATATCTGTCGTACTGCCACATTTGCTTCGATGAGTCGATTTGGCGCGAGGTGCTGAAAAGAATCCTGCACGTCAAAGTTAACCATGCTCGTTTGCTATTCTCAAGCACTCGTTCAACAGTCAAGTAAGTTTGTATGAAGCGCATCTCGAATGCCTGCGCTTTATTTCAAAAAAGCTATCAATTCGTTCTGTAACATCTTTTCTCTGTGAGAGTGGGTTGTAAAAGGACAATGCCGCTATTTATATCTCTGTCGCCCCTAGCAGCTCACTCTCCACCCTTTGTGTTTCACACCTTATACCGTTGGCACCGATAAGGGAAAGTATTACCATAGGGCTGCTGCGGTGCAGATCTTTCGTCCACAGGGTCTTCTTAGTTTCTTTTTGGATCGACAAACTCATGACTTGCAAAGTAAGCTTATCACGAAGAACCGCTTTCGGGCCTTTTAACGCACTCATTCACCACAGGGACCTGGGCGTGATGATTCTTTCCCCCTACCAAGCTGGATGTGGCACGGGGAATTGGCCAACCATGCTTGTGACCTTTTCTGTCCGCCGGAAATTCTTCGACCAAGCCGGTTCAACTCGCTTTTTGCACCAAGTTTTTGAGATCAAGTTCCAGGACCCCTACCAGGTTTCTTAGTGCTGCAACGTCATGGACGGTGTATAACCCCCAACGCAAAGCACCAGGGTGGGCCTTTGGGCCCCCAAAAAGGGTCCTGATCAGGGTTACCCCTTATGGAGCTTATTTAAACCTGCAACCTTTGGGCACAGACGTGGGTCTTGGGAAACGGATGCAACGCCGGCCGGTACAAGACGGGCATTTAGGAACGCGTGGGCTGCGAGCACCCACCTCATGGTACGAAAATAAACAAAGAGCCTTTCACTAATATAAGCTCAACCAGCAGCCCCAGCAAATGACTGTGATATTGGTGCTATGCGAGACGTCGCATCTAGAACCTGCCGCGTACTACCAGCGGGCAGGTACAAAAGGCGTGCGCCACGCGTAATGTGGTATCAACCTTTGGGACACGGCGAAAACAGGGTTGCGGTCCAAGGGTCCAAACCTTCCTTCAGGACGGGGGGAATGGCGCAGTGGTTAAGCGCCATGGCTGTTACTTGAGTAACGTAGGTTCGAATCCTGCTCCCTCCACCTCCTCCCCGCTTACCGTGGCAAGGATAACCCGGCTGGCTATCGACAACAACCACCCGCCTGTGCCGTCGAGCCCACACTTGTTGGGAACTTCGTCTCCATGGCTACAAACGACCGACAGCTCCGCTGTTTGGACACAGGCCCCTCTCGATGAAGAGCCGTCAACTGCCGTCAGACGAATCCTCCGTGCGCCTGAAGGCACGGGGTCGCGTCAGTGAACAAACCTGTAAGCAGGACCGGGCACGAACCCGGTCAGGCTCGATTCGCTTCTATGCCCTTGTTTTCCGCTGTGTAAATAGAGAAAATAGAAAGCGCGCCGAGATACCCCTCGGGAGGTTGCTAACGGCCGGCTAATGAGCCGGGCCGAGCCCGGCGTTAAATAATACTACTACTACTACTACTACTACTTCCTTCAGGACGGCAAGGGGTAAGAAGTGGGGTGTTTTCGGCAATGGCCCGGATGTGCTCGGATAGACTGGGGTTTTTTTTTCCAAGGTTTTTCAGGGAAGCGAAGGACTTTATTTGAGTGCCGCGTGATGGGACGCCACCCGCTAGCAAAGAAACCAGATACATTGGGATTTCCGAGCCTCCATTCCAAAACGCGATTCAAAATACCACCAAGACCCCCAAGACCCAACTTAAACTTTGATCATGTACCCCTTGACGGACCAGTTCTTGGGTAAGACGACGTCCTTTGTCTCGCAGCGCGTGTTGCACTTGATGGTGTGGCCCTTGATCACAAAATCCTTGTCCCAGTTGCCCCTGGCCATACCGACGAACCGGGCGTTGTTGTCAAACATCTCGACCTTGCACAGCTGCGGGAGCACGGCGGCGGGTTTGCTCGGTGCTGGGGTGGCGGGCGCGCCCAGGGCGGAGGGGAGGAGGGCGGCGGCGATGGTGAAGACTGCGGTGAACTGCATTTTGGCGCGCTGGTGGTAAAAGAATAAAAGGTGGTTTTGGCTTCTCGGTGGGAGAGAAATGTCTTTTTGGTGGTATTTTGTAGAGATGGACTGAGATCAAGGAAATTGACAAAGGAGATAAAACAGCGAAAAGAAGAAAGTAGGAAAGGGTGAAGAGCGAGTGGTAAAACCTGGGTGGTTGAGGAAAAGAGAAGCAAACATGATCACATCGAGTGACGTCCATCGCCCTGTTTATACAAAAGACCATCTGTACCAAGCTTACACCAAGATGTTAGCAATGCCAGAATTACAATCCAGTCGGGACTGTCAACTCCCCAGCGGGTTCAGTCCCAGAATAGGTGACGCACACAGCCAAACCTTGGGTCAATAGAAATGGGGATCCGGTGTTCGAACTTGCCTTGTAAATACACACAAGTTGACAAGCCCCATTTTGACCCCATGGTCACCTACCCGCCCGCAGTCGAACTTATTCTATAACTAGGTGGAATCTGTCACGTCTGCTGCTCGCCACTGCCAGACCCGTTTATTATCTTGCTTGGCTTGCTTGGTCGGGCGTCGAGGAGCCTTGAGATCCATATTCGTTCATGTGTTAGGTTGTAAGCCATGCGTCAAAGCATTAGCGCCGGCTTCCGCTGCAAAAGGTTATTGTCGAACCAAAAGACAAAAAGAATCCGCAAAAATCCACTGTTTGCCAAATCCTTTGATGGGGAACGTTACGTACCGCCTCTTTGGTTGACCCATCAGGGCGCGGCATTCTGCGCCCCAATTGCCGTAAACGGAAACCCCTGTAGACCTCATGTGGGAATGGGCGCAACGAAACAAACACGCTTTGATATGCCTTGTGTGAAAGACAGCCCCGGCCGCCCAAAAAAAGACATCAACTGCAAATGCCATAGTGATGAACCTAACGGGAGCGGACATGGTTGGACTTGGCTCTAGGTCATCTTCGTTGTAGAACCCGGGTCGAATATAATATAAATATCATCGAATAGGACCATAATGACTGCTTTTTTTCTCTCCTTCTCTTCATCCCATTCTACAATCACTTTCATACATCCTCTCCTATCTCTTTTCCTTATCTTTTTCTTCTTTTCTTTTCCTTTTTTTCCCTTTGTGTTTCCTTTTCTTCCTCTCTCCTACCGCATTATCAAACTTTCGTTGATACAGCCCGTTCCTTTCTGCGCCTCTTCTGCATATCTTTTAACTTTATTCTTTGCGATTATTGTTATTTCTATTCACCATGCGCTGCTCTGTTCTCTCCTCTATGTGGCTCCTCGCCACCGCATCCTTTGCCCTCCCTTCCGGGGACTACAGCAGCCATGCATCCAACCCCGGCGTCAAGCGGGCCTCGGAACCCGCCCACCAATCCTTCGAGAACTGGTACACCGAAACAGCCACGGCCCCGCAGTTGGACGAGCGCGCCTCCGAGCCCTTTGAGAACTGGTACACCGAAAAGGCCGCGGCCCCGCCGCTGGACAAGCGTGCCCCCGCCGGCCCACCCGCAGGAAAGGGCGTCTACACCAAGGCCGAATGGCCGTGGCTGGAGAAGAAGGCCGCCGCCGATGCCACCGTCGATGGCCTCAAAAACACCACAGCCACGCTTGTGGACATGTTTGGCAAGGCCAAGATGCCCTGGATCGTATCGGGCGGCTGGGCTCTGATCCTTTACGGGCAGCCCAACAGCAAGACGACCGATATGGACATCGTAATTCAAACCGCCATGCCCAATCTCAAGAAGCTTCTAGCGGCCGATCCCCGGTTTTATGTTGGTGCGCCCGGTACTTGGCCCGACACCGAGTACTTGCAGGTCTTTTTCAAGAACCAAGACAAGTTCTTTGACATTGACATGATTATCGCCGGTAAGTCTTGTTCTTTTTTTGTTTTTTTACCGCTCGGCAAATTGAAAATCAATCTAACAATATGTCTAGGCAACAAAGAGTCGGCAAAAGAGTTGGGTCCCGTCACCAAAGCGATCTCTACGACATTCAGCAACGCAAAGCTCTCCGTCCCTGTCATCGCGACTGGTCCACTTTTCATGTCAAAGGCCCAAGGATTGGCCAATGTAAAGCGAAGCAAGGACGAGCAGGACGTTGCCGATATCAGTTACCTGGTCGAGACCTTCCCCAAGGATTTGACCGACATGTCAACCAAGTTGGCTTTGGAGACGCGGAAAGCCGTGGTGAACTCCTTCACCAAGCTCAAATCGAAGTCGCTTGACAAGGTCATTGACAAGGTCAAGGCGCTTCTCAAGGTCTAGGGGTGACCTTGATATCAGGTTCAAGTGTCAAGGTCGGAATCAGGAGTTGCACGGAGTCACGACATTTGTATAAACCTACATTCATTATCGTACATATCAAATATCAGTTTTGCTTCCTCTTATATGAATCATGACTCATTTGCTGAAAAGGAATTCCCGGGAATCCTGAGAACGCATCCACCCAAAACATGGTACAAGGGGGCTTGATCCAAACAGGGTATTGAAGTTTATTGAAGCTCAGTATTGTTTAATTCGGCTCCGGGTAGGTTCAGGCACCTCGTCAGTTCATGATCGAAGAAGAACCGACCAAGGCCGCGTCCAGAAAAAGATATTTGGGGTGTCTGACATCGCTCATTGTATTGTTTTGTTGTGCTTCAATCATTGATTACGACATGCTGTCTGTCAGTAGACAATGACCCCCGCAGCGGTTACCAACGGTCAGTCTCGAAAGCACGGAACAGATGAGTCTACAGTAATCACAGTGAGAAGTGCCAATTTATGAAGGGGGGCCACATAGTACTATCAGAGTTGTCATGTGTTCTGTTTTCAGTAAAGCTACTTTGGCTCCTTATTAAATTATACCCCTAGAGGTCCTGACCTGGACCCGAAAGCACCGGGCAAGTGGTGTGGGTTACAAGTCCGAATAGTAGCTAGCCCATGCCTTTGTAATAAGAAAAATGATGACCTCACACTTCCAACTTGAAAGGCGCCTTGATAACGACCACCCTGCCATAGTGACTCACTAATCTCAAATTCTCAATAGAATCCTTCCACGCAGGGCGTCTCGTGGGTTCCTGGGCCAATCTTCAATGCCGCTGGCAATCTTTGGACTGCCCAGACTCAAGGCCATGCGAAATCACCACTGGTAAAGACATAAAAACTCAACAGCCAACGACAAGTCAACCCCATCGCCCCCGTCCTCCAACCAAACAGTAAAGCAAAGCCACCGGCAAGTTTGAACTAGACCTACCAAAGCGCCTGGTCAACCCACCGCATCCAGTCACCATCGCGATACAGGGCCATCAGCGAAACCTTGGGCAGCATGACCATGAGCTCATGGACGGGCGAGTCGATCCTGCCCGGCAGCAGGAGCGCCCGCCCGCCCACGGTCCAGCCGGCCGAGGCCCGGCGCACCGCCGCAGGCCGCCCGTCCCCCAGCAGACCCGGCACCAGCCCCGCGCCCAGAGCCATGTCTGCACCGCCGTGGCCCTGCCAGGTGCCGTCGAACAGCAGAAAGTTCCGGTTCGCCGGGTCGAGTGCCGTCCTGACGGCGCGGGGATCCTCTTGTGCGGCAAACAGCTCGTACCGTGCCGAAACGGCCTTCTCGTCAACCTGTGAGAGCGTGTGCTCCACGGCCGCGACGAGCCTGGACAGGGTCGCCGGGCTGTCGTCGAGTCGACCGCCGTCGGGGTTCGTCGTGATGGTGGTCAAGTTCGCGTTGCCAAAGTAGTCGCGGCTCTGGCCGCCAAACATGGCCCGCTTCTTCCAGTTCATGGTCACCGCGAGCTGCGCCGTCTCGGGCGCTGCATGTGGCAGCGTCTTTTGCTCGGCTCGCCTGCGCGCCTTGGATGTGTGAACCCAGGCCAGCACGGCGAGGGTCGCCCAGGCCGAGGGGTACGAGTCGTCGCCGCCGCCGGCGGTCTTGTGCAGGAGCTCTTGCAGCTGTTGGATGTCGTCCTTGCGGAGCTGGAAGATTGCGCTGCCGAGGGGGATGCCATCGAATGGGTCGCCGAGGTGGCGGGACACGCGCGTTCCCGGCAGCATGTACTCGGGAAAGACTGCATTGTCGGCTGCGCCGGGCTCGGCTGCAAAGTTCATAAAGAGCGACTTTGGGTGGTGTGCGCGGCAAAGAGGTCCGTTGCCAGCTGCGATCGAGCCGATCATGCTAAACACAACTCGCATGCCCTCGCCGTCGAATAGTGCATGGTGAAAGTGCCAGGAGAGCACTATTCCTCCCTCGAGAATGACGGCTAGGAGCCTCATTGCCGGGACTCCATGAGTCTCGTTCATGTGCGCGCAGTCAAACTTGAACCTAGGACCCACAAAGGCAGACGGAGGAAAGCCGGCATACTTGAGCTGGGCAAAGGTTTGCATCTCGTTCTCGGCATAGTTACTGTACATCCAAGGGGATGCGATCATTTGGGGTCATGGCCAGAACGACCTGGTGCTTCTGGTGCTGTCCGTGACTGATCTTGATTGTCCCTGCTGTCTCGGGACGCTCGTGTGCGAGGGTGTCGAGGATCTGGTGGAGGTGGTCGATGCAGAGACGCGCGCTGCGGTTGTTGAGAGGCCAGATTTGGACTAGGTTAAGGTACCAGCGACTCGCTGTGCCTTGAGAGGAAGCTGGTAGGACCAACTTCATGCTGGGTCCTGGAGGGCACTGGGCTGGTGTAGACATGATGCCCCCTTGTGTGTATGAGAGCTGGCTCGGTGGACTTGCTGCGGATTGTGTACTGTAAATGTGGAGAAAGGACCAAAATAGTATTATTTTCGATGATGGTGACGGCCAAGTAAAAAAAACATTGGTTTCCATCGATTAAAAGACAGAATGAGCTTGGTCGTAAACAATGAATAAAAGTCGACAATGGCTTGGTTCGTTGGTCACTACCTCGAATTGATGCTTTGTCCTTGAGCCAAAAGTGAATCCAAGTTGAGGGGAGGTCAATCAAACGGAGTGCAATGTGCTCGCTCCAGAGCAAACAAACGCCGGCACTGGCATGAAAGTGTCCATAATAAGTTTGTGCTGCTACCAACAAGCAGATTTGACTGCCGTCCAAGTTCTTTGTGTTGACCAAACAATGCTATTGTTCGCAGAAACAGCCCTTGCGTGGAGGGCTTGAGCATCGTCAATAAAATGAGGCATACGATCATTCATCCGACGACTCTCGATTTACCTCCATACCAAGCCAATAGCAGCCGTCAAAACACACAGCAACCAAACAAAAATCAGCATTCACAGTCTTGTGGTCAGACAACTCTTGTTCGACCAGCTCACAGACAGACTATCGTCACTATCCCACCACAGTAAGTACACACATCCCTCCACAGAATCCTCATCATGGGTTGTGGGTCCAGCAAGCCGGCACCTACCCGCTCAAGCGGCAAGGGCAAAGGCAGGGCGGACAGCAACATGGACGTTCTTCTAAGTCCGGTTCCGGCCGCCAGGCCTAGAACGTCCCATAGGACATCCGTGGCCGCACCAGCTTCCGCTGCGAGGCCTAGGACGGCGAATAGATCATCTATAGTCGCATCTGGGAGGCGCAACAGCCGTTTCCATGAGCACGTGTAGGTGTGGGCTCGTCAAGCTGTGGGAAGCGGAACAGGGCGCAAGAGTGGCTGACCCGAGGCGATGCCACGAATCATGAGGAACACTCGAGTTTCGCACGATTGTCCTCGAGAACAATCCAGCATCGTCAAGAGGATTGAGCTTTTCTTTCATTTCTCAAGTTGTATTATCAATAGACTTTGGGACTTAATCATGAGTCCAAATTTGCCAAAACGGTGAAACCGAACAACTTCCTCGTGATTATTTTATTTTAGAACTTGTTCAACTTTCCGCATGCCCAGCCTACTTTAACAAACATGTACTCCAATGTAAACGCGCCTGTTTCCTTGTTTTTTTTTGTCATACTCTGTAAACTTTGCATTGATGGAACATGCATAAAACCAATGCACAAAGCTTGACATATCGCACCACATACTGTATACTCTACACGGGTACTATGTAGTCGGGGGGGGGGGAAGAAGTCATCAGGTACCTAGGCAACGATTCAGACCTCGAACGTGTTTTCCGGGGAGCCCGGGTGCCCCTGGACAGGAGGTTCGACCATGGTACGAAACTGGCTGAAGAAATTAGCGACCGGGGGGGAAGCCGAGTTTCGAATACCAACTATATACATCTCGATCTGCATAGTAGGGGAGACAAACAAGGCTCCTTAAAAGTTGATCGTCTCGGGTTTGGATATTTCCATCATTTCCGCGTCAGTCTCTGCTCCGTGGGCGGCAGGGGACGATGAAAAGAATTACAGCGGGTCCTGGAAGGGGTTGGAAAAATACCACGTAGGTTCGTCCTTTGGAGTTGGGGTTCGAGGCGGTAGGGCACCTGCATCGCAGATACGGTGTAGTATCCGCGGCTGATTTTGGAGACGTTGCATTGCGCGTCTAAAGCGGAAATATGGTGGCATTCTTTTTGCGAACGGAGTTCCCTCCCGTGTTTGATTGACCAACTAAAAAAAAAGAAGGAAAAAAAGAAAAATGGAACAAGGATGTTGTGGAGGACGTGAAAATCATGACTTGTGCCTACTGTATAGTGACCGACGTCAAAACCAAATATAGCACAGTAGCAGCGAACTCCGTTGGTGTTTTTTTTTTCTCGTATTATACATTGCATTACATGATGAAAAAAAAACAAAAAAAAAAAAATTGTCGATCAGTGCCAATGACCAAGGTAATTTGGTCTGCAGAAACGTCTACCAGACATGGTACGTGCGCGGTCGTCGCTGGAATGTTTTGTCCGATCAGTTCGTCGGGGTTTACTCGTTCGCGCCTGTCAATCAATTATGCGACGATTTTCTCCAAACCTTGTGGGGTTTCTTTCGAAATCCGGCAGCGCCCCGCCTGCCGACTTGGCCCGTGCCAAGAGATGTAGTCGATGGACAAATTGCTACGTAAAATGCACAAAGGGAAAATGGGTATCCGCAATGATGCATCTTGAAGTACTCTAGTGACATTCTTATGCCAGATTGGCGCATTTCTGGCATGTTCGCGTTCCTCCATAGGTTGGTGCGAATTTAGAAAAAAAAAAAAATCGAGCCGAGGCACTATTGAAGTGTGGTGGGATGACGACACAGCTCGTATTTGCCCCCCAGGGCCCCCTCTCTTTTTTCAAGGCTTGTTGCCATCGGGCCATCAGGCCCCATAATGGATCCAGTGCTTGGGATGGTGCGTTGCGGTGAAAGCCGTCGTCCCTTCCCATTTTCCCACTCGTTTGTCTGCGCGTGTGATTGATCGGATGACGTTGGCAAATGCTTGTTAGTGGGCATTGTAACGGCAACGTCTCAAGGGCAGGATTGTCCCTTGGGCAGCCGCGTTAGAGTAGATTCTCCAGGAAAGGCACAGAGACGGCTGGCTACCCCAATATTTTCTCGCGTATATTAAGATCGAGGTGCCTTCGTTCGTTGCAGCCATTATTTTCTCTTCACCTCATCGGTTCATCTGACCATCCTACCTTCGCTACAAACACCAGTCCTCAATACTACAAAGACGACAATTCAATCGTTACCACATTCATTCTGCTTCTTCTTTTACCACACAAAACCAACCCACCCAAAATGCAGTTCATCTCTACCTTCCTCGCCCTGGCCGCCACCGCCTCGGCCGCCACCCTGGTGCCCCGCCAGCAGGCCTTCTTCGTCAAGTCCTTCCAGGCCGCCTGCATCCCTCACAGCGTGCGCTGCACCTACTCGTTCAACATCACCTCGGACCCGGCCGTGTTCCCCGAGGGCTCGCACTGCGAGATCACCCTCAACGGGCCCGACAAGCTCCCGGCCGTCACCCAGGCCCCGTGCGACAACAGCCCCTTCAAGTTTGACGTCAAGCCCCAGGACGGAGGCCTCTACCTGGCCGCCTCGCAGCCCATCAACTCGCGCACCAACCAGGACTACTGCCACAAGATCCCCGCCGACCAGCTGGTCACCGACAACAACGGCGCCGTCCAGACCCAGAGGTACACTGGGCCCGCCGATTTCCAGGTCTCCATCTTTGAGTGCGACAGGAAGTAAGGGGAGAGAGATTGGGCGCAATGAGAAACAAGGAACAATGTCTAGGGTATCACGGGGAAATGTCTACTGTTTGACCTGTGCTGCCAACAATCAACTCATAGAGCCTTGGAATTGATATAGTTTTGAACCATGATATGACTATGTTTGACAGTGATGAGATGTGCATGATGAAGAAACGGAGGTGCATGAAAGCGGCGACTCGCATAGGGTATTTTAAGTGTTGCTGAAGCAAAAAGAAGAAAAAAGAAATTAACATAAAAAAGAGGTTATGTGTTGATGGAAACAAAAAGTCAAGCTTTTTTCTCGCATTTGAAAAATGAAAGCATAATATAGTTTGCATTAAGTTTACATCGTTTTTTTATATCTTATTTGACAGTCTATCCCTAATCCCATTTTCATCTTCATGATTCGAAATGAGTTTCGCTACAACTTCTATATTGTTACTTTGCGCTCCACCAATGCGCAAGATGCAGTTAGCGCTCTTTTATGCATACCTCTAGGCTGGTCATCTGGTTCATCTTGTGGGGGAGGCACTGCAATTCCAGTACTCTGGCGTGGTATCACTACCACTCACCATCGGACAATGACTCGAAAGAATAATTGTCCCACATACGGAGCCGCTGAGGCCGGTTGGATGATTTGTTTTATTTGCTTTTGCTGCTCTTATAATACCCGGTTCAGGTACTCTAAATATAAAAAGCGAGGCGTTTTGTGAAAATTGAATCTACCAAGGGGAATTCCCACAGGAAAGGTTGCCAAAGTAAGAGGTAAGAGACCGCATTATAAATAGGGCTACTTTATCGAACCTACGCGATCCGTATTCAACCTACAAATACAACATCTATAGTAAATACCTACATTGGGTACTGTTACCATGACCACCACCACCATTACCCATTTAGTTAAAATAAACGGTTAAGGGTTAGAGATAGCGGCTACGATTGGGGATTCAGAGTGTCCATTAGGAATGTGTATGGAAAAAAGTCACGAAACGTATATTGGTAAAGTAGCATTGGGTGGAGCCAAGTTGTAGGTCAGATAAGGAATCGTGTAAGCTTGACAACGTAGCACTGTCAATACTTTATAGTCAAACTTCATGTGTTCGTAAAATATCCACAGCGGACAAAAGATATAGGCTGCTTTCGAACTACAGCCCTTGCATTTTATTTCAACAGGAGGAGCGCTAATATTTTCCTATCAGGGTGACGGGCTACAACGGCGGCACGTTTATATTATCATGTCTTTCTGCTGAATTCGCCTACATGTCTCTTCCTTTCATTTATGGTGACCTCTGTATTGAATGGTGTAGATGAGGCCCTAACTGGAGATCACAAAGTAGACTAAAACACTACCCTCCACTATAGGGCCGCCGGGACCTGATGGCATAATTTTCCAAGAGTCGTCGGCCTGCGACTTTGCCGGCATTGTAAAGCACACGGGCGTGCCGAACAATGGCTTCCAGTCATGCAACATCTCGACCCATTCAGTGATCCTGGAGTACAATGGCCCTGGGGAACTACGAGGGGAAAAGTTCAGTGGCCTGTATCTGGCGGCTGCTTATTCTCTCTCTGCTTGATGTGCTCGGGAAATGGTACTGAAATAGTTTTCCGATGATGTGATCTCTTTCTTCTTGTGCTAGTCTCAAAGACCACCAGATCACTACCCACGCTTGACAAGCAAGAGATAGCGAGCACAATAGATCCTCGTTTAATGTTCTAGCTCTTTTCCCCGCAAAGTCTTAGTCATAGATCCGTCTGACACAGAGGTGTAGATGAAAGTGACCCACGTGAATTTGATTATATCTAGCCAGGAACGCTGTGTGAACAACAGAACTAGTTTGCCCTAACTAGTCATAATCTTCCGACAGGGAACACAAAAGCAGGCTTGATTCATGGCATGCACTGTAATCTCTCAACCTTTATGCACCGGGAAAAGGGGCAGGGAGATACAGATCCGGATCCTTGTCACAAGGCGTGCACGAGTCGCAGAGCCTCAGCCTTAAGAGGCCAGGCCTCGCGCCTCCTTGCTGGGCGGTTGCAGTCGGAGAAAGCCCACTCTAAATATCCAGGTCACAATGCAATGAAAATCTATTTCAATCCTATAAGATTATGGAGTGTCGCCAACAGAGGCAGAATATAGCCTTTAGACAATAAATTGCTAGTGCGGGTATAACCAGAAAGAGAGTGAGAGCTTCGAGCGATCAAAGCTAAAACAAGGCCAATTGCAGTATCCAAAGCAAAAACTTTTGTGTGCCGCATCATTCTAGAAATCTAATAGTTGTCGCCGTTCGCCAAAGCCAGCCGTCATGATCATCAACGTAATCTAGTTAATCTAGCACCTCCACGAGGTGATTTTGTTCTGGTACAGCATAGTACGAGGGTCCTGCTTGAGAGGAACAGCCAGGTTGTCGTTGTACGACGTGGCAAGTCCACGGTCCCAGCCAGATTCGTCGCAGCCAGTGTACCTGTTTGCAATTGGAAACATCCAAAATTGTCAGATTCTTTTTACCTTGTGGATCCAGGGGAGAATCTGTGGGGCTGCTCAACATACTTGTAGAACTGGCACACGCCGCCGGTGTTGGTGGATAGGGAAGTGATCTTGTTGTTGAAGCGATCGCTGATATCCTTCTTGCCCTGCGAGTTGAAGTCAAAGTAGGAGACTAAAGACAAGCAAATTCGTCAGTCACCCGAAGCGTCCAAGTACCCAAGATAGGTACCTAGTCATGAGAATTTCTTGCACCGCCTATAACATACCACATCTGCCCTTGGGAGCGCCAAAGACGGTACAGTCGCCGCGGAAACCCTTGATTTTGGTTTTTGTCGATATCAGTATTTGAACAATTCACAACTCTGGACTTCCAGGACCAAAACTCACATTGCCGGTGCACTGAAGCACATAGACGATGTTGGGGTCCTCGTCGAAGTTGGTGTTGGTGGCAACCTTGTTCTGGACGTTGGGCACCGAATCCTTGGGGCGGGGAGGCTCGGTACCGGCGGGGTAGCGGATGTCGGCCGTCAAAAAGACGTTGTAGGCGGCCGAGTTGAGGATCACGTTGGAAAAGGCCATCTGGTCGCCAGAGGCGCGCGTCTGGATCGACTGCCGGGCGACAGCGGCGGGGTCGACGGCGGCGGACAGGACGCCCGCGGCGGCCATGAGCGCGGTGGCAAAGATCTGCATCTTGTTCGTCGGGGAGGGGGGGTGGGCGGGAAAAAAAAGAATTAGTGGTATTAATTTGTTTAGAGCACAGATTATGGGGGATTAGATTGGTTGCGGGATTAGTCCGAGCGCGTGCACTGTCTGAAAAGAGATCAAGGTGGAATCATCACCAGGGGGCAGACTTGTTGCCTCTTATACATTTGTCCCCGACAGCAATGCCCACCCTCACAAGACTCAAGAGGCTGATAGGCCACCACCGCTATCTCTGATGCGACACAGAAAATTCCCAACATTGACAGGAGAAAGAAAAAAAAAGATAGGCCTCATGACTTTTTCCCCGTTATCGCCCGGAAGGCAAATTTGCAAAAGAGGAAATTATTCGTGGAGATGACGAACTACAAAGCTTGGAGCCAAAGCAGACATAATCGGCATCACCAGCCGCGGTCATCCCGGCACAAAGGCCCCCAAAGCTTGGACACTCCCAGTCGATAAATACCGCCCTTTTCGCATTCAGTATGCGATGGTAATTTTTCAAAGTTTTTGCGTTATTTACGGTTGATCCGGAAAAAGCACGATATGGTTTTGCTCTTGTCTGCCACGTCGACGGCCGAGTTTAAAAACAAAGTTGTTCGACCGCCACTTTTGAATTTGGGCCATCGCGAGACCTTTTCTTGGCGATTTACAACGAAAAAAAAGGAAAAAAAAAGTATCGCCGTGAGTCTCCCGCCTCCTCTCCGTGCCGTGAAACTCTTTTCAGGACCCTTTTCGTTGTCATCAACCCCTTGCCGAGATGGACACGATGCCAACGAAGCCCTTTCGGGCTTTTTAAATGCATGGTAATCCCGACGCACGTTGGGTAGACGTTGGGGTACATTGAAAGGTGAATGGCAGACTATGGGGTCGGGAACGTTGTGCTGACCAGTCAAAATCATGTACAGATCAGACGACAAGAAATGCAATTATATGACAACAGGCAAAAGGGTTACATGCTCAGTGCCACCGATATCGAGCTCTATATATCGCTAATCCACTCAAAGTCATCGTGGATCTCGAGCTGATCCCAGATTGACAGGCCACCCGACTTGACGCCGACGTTTATGGCGGCGTTTATGTTTTCCTCCTCGCCCGATCTTCGCTGGCGGAGCTCGACCACGTAGGCGCCGATGAAGTCTTGGCGCTCTAGCCGTTTGTGGCGCTTGGCCGCCAGGGTGGACGACCTCGACGACAAAGTTGCCGTTCCTGGCCGTGCCGACCCTCTTCCTCATCTTGAGCGCCACCGCGCCCCGGTGGCCCAAGGTTGATGACCACGACGCGGGCGCCCTTGGCGGCAAAGCTCCAACACTCGTCCATGTACTCGATCCAGCAGCGTTGGTCACACTCGGGCTGCTTGGACTGCAGAGAGCCGGCGCGGTTTCTGCCTTGCCTGCCTTCCTTGTCCTCCTTGATGCCGCGGGCAGTTGCGGCGTTCATGATGAGATGAGTCGACGTTGAACAGATCGTCGGGCATCTCTTTGTGCAGGGCTGGCTTCAGGGTCAGGCTCAGCACGACGCACGGAAGCCTCGTTTGCCCTCGCGATTGTTCCCAAGGCAGCCCCTATGGGCGTCTCCAGCTGGACCAAGACCATGTCTGTGTCTGAAGGTAATTCTTGGGGGTGAACGGTCCGTGGTCAACTCACCGTTGGCCCTTCGCGGGTCTCCACTGTGGATTCTCCCTGGCGATCCAAGATCATCTTGGATTTGCCAGTTTTGGTCTCGCGCGAAAGCAGATATTTCGTGTTGATCTGGTGGTTTTCCAGTGCAGCCTTTAGACTTTTGTCTCGCTCCTCTTTACGTACAGCGCCCGCCATCCAGATGTGAACCTTGAGGCGGTGTGGGATAAGCTCGGTGGGCACCGTTTTCTCAACAGGCGACCGATGTTCTGCTCCATTTGAGCGGCGCTTTGCTCACGAATGCGATTGCTCAATCTGGCACACGCCATGGCTTGGCTGAAGCTGTAGCCACCTAGCATTTCTAGTCTTTGTCGGCCGTCTTGTGATCGCCTGTAGCAGGGAGCGTATCAACGGGTAAAATGATGTCGACATTAAGAGAACCAACCATAGACGTTGGCCCGTGACAGTTTGTCCGCCTCCTGACTTGCATCGGGATAAGTGAAATTGCTTCGGGCATGGTTGTGGTTCCGCACATCTTGTCGAAGAATGATTTACCCTTTCAACTTTGAGCTGTCACCATTTGCTTCATCAGTGTCTCGCAGGGCGTAGATGAGACAAGTCGTATCGTTTACAAGGGTGCGGTAGGTGTCTGGCTTAAACGTGATTCCGGACGCGACACTGCTTCCCGGAGTCAGCCTCGATTTGACACTTCAGTCTTTGATCTGGCGGAATGGCGGCTGCAGTCTTCGTACCGACTATGCTTTGGCAGCTCCCGGGCAGATGGGCAAAGTGTGCCTTTGAACCGATTTGAGATTTCCGATCGAGAACAGCTGACAACTGCGCGCCAGGTGCGCCGGATGCGCCAGATCAGCCAGCGGGTTCGGGGCCCGGGCCACCCGACTGCCCCATATCCAACAGCGGCTTCTCCACCGCTGGCTTGACTGTGTTTCCTGGTAAAACTTGTCTGGATCGCCTAGGACCTCCATCTCATTGTCCTTGCGAGAGGTCTCGACTCCTGCATGACGAGATATTTTCTTTGTCTTCCAATTCTGTCTTGGTACTTCTCCAGGCTCTCAGTTGCCTCGTCTATTGAGACCTTGCAGATCACAATCACCCCGTCCTGTTTGTTGAGTTTCCATGTGTCAACGGCACAAGTTACACCCATACCATGGTCGCCTGCTCACGACTAATAGCGCTCAGACTGAACTTGAGCTTGCTGGAGAGCCGGGGAAAAGCTCCTGGAGCCATGGGTCTATGGTAGACTTGTGAATCTCTCCAAATGATCCTTCAAAATGTTGGAGCCTCGTTTCCTTGGTCACTTGGTAAAGGGAATTACGAAACCAGGCTCCATCACAACGAGTGTGTCGTGCATGTTCTTGGGGAGCTTGTACGGACAGAATCTGTACTATACTTGACGGAGACCGCTTGAATCTTTGGGCAAGAACCTTCTGAGCTGCTCCTCGTTCAGGGGCAACTTGCTCGGGTTGTGACGCAGAATATTTGTGATCATGCTTCTCCCTGGCACCGAGAAAGCCCCCGCATGCGAGGAGAGCGAGTACCAGGGCTGGAAGCCCTCTTGGTCAACTATCCTCACGATCCCGTGGGGCGTGGGCTGTCGATCGATTTCCGGGTCAAAATGTTTCTCCGAAAGGTCATGAAGACGTTTGCTATCCAGAATTCTTTTTTTTTTTTTTTTTTTTTTTTTTTTTTTTTTGCATCTTGTGGCTGCAGGTACCCGCCTGCTCCGGGCAAGTCCTGGTTGCCTTGACCACACCATTAAACAACTCATCGGACGCCGTCATGGTTGCGGTCGGGGTAGACGGGTGGTTGAGCGGCTTTTCTTCTTCCGTTGTCGTCGCCGAGTGGACATCAAGAAAGCAAGGGTCAGGAATGAACGCCATCGAAGCTGCTGACACTATCAAATGAACAAAGGTGAGCCTGTGAATTTTAATCTTTTATATTGTTGAGCCGGTGCCTGGCCTAATGGTACTCGTACAATAATCCTTCGCCAAGCCTCTCATGGACTGTAGGTAAATAAGGTAGGTAAAACACACTGTAGGAGTTTTTGTTTTGCGGTCGTTTGTGATTTTAATTATACAGACTAGACTTGGTTGAGGGCAATAAAAGCTGCAATGCTACCTCCATCTCACTGAACCGAACCAAGGCAACGCTTCAGCCCGCCCAATCTGCCCACAACAACCTTGCCGCAATCTATTCAGCTTCTTAGTGCACTCCAAATCCCAAATTTACCTCAGGACGATCCGATTAGCCATCGTGTGTTATCAAGCCGCTGTCTGAAAATTGCCTGGGGTTCCTCACCGGCAACGCCCCCGCCATTTCCGGCAGTCAAACAGATGATGGTGCCCAAATCACACAGAAACAACAACCTGAGCAATCTCTTCCAGTTTCTTCAGGTCAGCCCTAGCTTTGCTCATGGTCACTGATATTCCCACCATTTGCAAGCGACAGTGAATTACTCCTCATCCAGAATCATGTTCGCGAACCTGTGTTGGTTTTCTAGGAGCTTTGACTTGAACACAACTTTCTTCTTATTGATGGATCCAAACCAAACAAATCAGCAATGGCCATGTAGTAATCAATTCAGAATAAAAAAGCGGCAAAAATCAAACCACCAACATTGATTCTGCACTCAACTCCAGGAAACAAGTCCTTGAGCAGCTCCTCGAGCTTGGTTGTGTCCACATAGCGAGCAATGACAGTATATTCCATTTTGGACCCAGCCTTGTCGTCCTCTGTGTTGCTGCTGTATGCCTCACTGAGTGCCTTGTCAGCTGCCTGGCGTGAATGTCAAGTGGCATGCTGGTCAAGTCTGAATACAAGTTTGGATGGAGGGCAAACCAGAAGGGTCTCGTGTGTTTGCAGGCGAGTGCGCACAAAAGAGGTCGCCGCCAAATACAATAACGGGATAGATGTCTTCCCCTAGACCCAACAGCAGCTCCACTTGCATTTTCTTGTCCATCTCAAAACTCACAGAGGATCTCTCCTGCGAGCGCATCATGTATCCACCTGCCAGCATCCAGCTTGACGCCAGCACGAAAGGGAACAATGGCCATCCAGGTCTGGACAGCTTGGGCGGGGACGCTAGCCGAATATTCCTCGGGACCGGCGACAAATGCGATGTGGAGGTGGTCCGAGTAGCAACCTTGAAGCAGCAGCCTGCAGCGACTCACAAACAACCATACCAGGTTCAAAATCCCCCTCTTGCCAAGGCATCCGCGGAAGTGCTGACTAGCATATCTGGGCTTCTGCTTCTCCCAGTCCTCCAAGTAATGCCCCGTGGGAATCTACCGGGAAAACGAAGCAAGTATAGCTGCTGACCCTGCCCCCCGGCATACCTGGAGTAGGTTGAGCCCACCACACACCCTCCTGCGAGGACCATGCAAGTGTAGTTGGTTCTTTTGGGCGGCTATAAGACTGTCAGTGCATATGTGACTTTGTGTCTGACTATTTCCCTGCATCAAAACGCAGCACCATCAACCGCGCCAACTCGTGGAGCCGCATCGACACAGCCTGGCCAATGTTCAAAGCCATTTGCGGGGAACTGGAGCCGCCAGAATCCTTCCTTCGGATTGTAGGTGACATGGGCCGCAGGCTCGCAGACACGGACCGAGATGCAATGATTGCCTGGTCACTTTCAGCTATATCGCTCGACTACTGCGTGTTGACCACCAGGCAAGGCAACCGCAGATCCTACCAGTTATGGTATGAAAACATATCCCCATAGCGTCATTAAGCCAAAGCTACACGTCCAATGAACATGTACCTGCTGAGGTGTACATCCCGTGCCAGAGCCAAGTAAAAGAAAAGGGAAATATCAGAAACCAGCTGCAGAACAAATCTCTCCCTGATCTTAATCTAACAACAAAGCGTGCGCCGTGGGGGGATTTCTACTAATGCACAAACGTGCAAACCAAAATCTCGGATTTGCAGAAATCAGTTACAGCATCAGGTACTTTGCGCGACATGGGCGTGAGTTGTAGCGATCCTTGGACCCTCCGCCAGACGGCAGTCTGCCAAACCTGCTGCCCAAAGGCCTCCCGGCATAATCGGATATTCATCCAGTCGCCGCCCTCCGCCAGGCTACTTGCACACGCCGCGGAGGCTTCTCGAAGTCGATGTAGATCTTCAGCTTCTTGTGAGTTTTGTTCTGTCTTCGTATGTTGCAATCAACCCTACCTACTTGCCACCCAAGAGTCTTGGAAGTGTTTTTTTTTCTGTACAGAGATTAACAAAGCCGCAGTACAGACTGTACAGTAAAAACAGTCAAAGCTGATGCTGGCTTTGACCGAGCAGAGCGGCCGCGGGTCCCGCGCCATGCGCATCCTGACCTTGGCAGCCACAGGGTATCTCCCTGCCAACCTCGTCATGGCAAGTCTCTGCAATGAGCCCACTGTATCCTTTGCCTGGCAAGGTATGCGCTGATTGCCACACTAAACCACCTTGCCTCGTCTCCACAATTCTAGTCCTTCTTTAGGACTGACCTTGTCGGGCATGCAGATCAGGGCGGGGTATGTGTGCGGCACGAGGTTTGGTGGGCCATTACCTTTATGCTTGTACTATCCCTGAATCCCTGATTATGTTTGCTGTGACTGCGTGGGTCATGGCAGGCATCAATGGGCAAAAAAAGAAAACCAGTCTCGTCTACAGCGAAGAGACGTGATGGTTTAGTTTTGTGGAGTGCGCCATCCCTACCAAGATTAGTTTCCTATATCAAATTAATCTCGTTTCGTCTATTAATAAGCTATTCTTCAAACACGGTTCTAGAGCCGTCACCGCTTCTTTCAGTTAAACGCAGATCCTCACGACTTCTCCAGCGACTGAATCGTCTCCTTGACCTTTTCCGCCGAAGCCCTCAGGCTGCCCTCCTCTTCCTTGCTGAGCATCATCGGCACATACTCCATGCAGCCGTACCTGTTCAGCTTGCGCGGCACGCTCAAAGCGACATCGTCCACCCCGGCATACGAGCCGACGCACGACACGGGCATCAGCGTATTCTCATCTCGCCGCACGCACTCCACAATCCTCAACAGCGCGCTCGCAATGCCGTAGCCCGTGACTCCCTTCTTCTCAATGATGGCAGCCGCCGCATCCTTGACGTTTGCAAAACACTGCTTCTTGGTTTCCTCGTCCCACGGCGTGCCCGTCTGCCTGCAGTAGTCCTCGACGCGCATGCCCGAGACGGTGGCCAGGGACCACACGGGCAGCTCCGACTCGCCGTGTTCGCCAATGACGACGGCGTGCAGGCTGCGCGGGTCTATGTTCAGGTGCTTGCCCAGCTCGCCGGCGAACCGCGCCGAGTCGAGCGACGTGCCGGACCCGATGACACTGTGCGCGGGGAAGCCCGAGAACTTGACCGCGGCGTAGGTCATGACGTCGACGGGGTTGGCCGAAACGAGAAGCAGGGCGTCGGGAGATGCGTGCTGCACCACCTTGGGCACGATCTCCTTGAAGATGCCCCAGTTGCTCTGCGCCAGCTCCATGCGCGACTGGCCGGGCTTTTGGTTCGCGCCCGCGGTCAGGATGATCACCGAGGCGCCCTTGCAGTCCTCGTAGTCGCCGGCCCAGATGCGAGTCTGGTGCAGGAAGGGCGCGGCGTGGACGAGATCCATCACCTCACCTTCGGTCTTGTCCTTGTCCACGTCGATCAGGACGATCTCGGCGGCGGCCCGGTTCATCAGGAGGGTGTAGGCCGTCGTGGAGCCGACGTAGCCAGCGCCCACGATGACCACCTTGACGGGCTGGAATTGGGTTGCGATGCATGTTAGCGACGACAGGCAATGGAGGCGTGAGTGGGATGTGGCATGTGGGTTAGTTACCTTGCTCGCCTGCGTCTTGTCTCCGTCGGCCATTTTGAGATGTGATTCCTCTTCGGACGATATTTATTTGCGATTGATGATTCCGATTGATCAATGAATAAGAAACAGTCGTTGCACAAAGGTTTCACGAATGTTGAGAATCCGACCAAAGGATTTTGGTTCTGTTTGTGCATGACCGCCGATATGGGTTTGGTCGACGCAGAGAATACGTCACCGACCCGCACCCTAACGGCCGTAGCCCAATCACCCCCGCGCCTTCCTCATGTAAAACCCACAAACAGGCAACGGGCTCTTACTTTTTCCTTTACAAACCTGCACTTGCATGCATCATCGATATTCAGTGCTACAGGTTATATTTCCAGCCCACCACGCTAAAGGCGCATTACATGTATGGTCAGAAGAACTATTTCAACATGAGTGAACATCTATTGATTGAGCCCAGTTTGTGTTTCCTTATAACTGAGGAGTGTTTTTCAATTGAAATGTAAAGTTTTGTCGTATAATCGTCACCAAGAAAAGAGTAGAAATGGAGAAAGACAATCACTGAGCTGCACAAGCTGTAAACAATAACTAATAAATTAATACCGCCACTATCGGACGAATCTTGTAATTGGCCTCGGAGCTACAAAATTGAAAACAAAATTACGTCCAAATATAACAACTTAAGACCACTGCTCTCCCTCACTATTGAAAAAAAATAGAGAATCCCCTAACCGAACCTCATGCCACGCCCACGATTCCGCGCGTCCGAATAACCTGAGACCTACTCGTTGGTGGGCTCCTCGTCGTCGACCTCGGCCTCGTCAGTGCTCTCAGGCTCGTCGCGCTTCTCGACGGCGGGCTCCTCGTCGTCATCGTCGGCGGCAGCAGCATCAGCGCTCTCGGGCTCGTCACGCTTCTCAACAGCAGGCTCCTCGTCATCATCGTCGGCGGCAGCAGCATCAGTGCTCTCCGGCTCGTCACGCTTCTCAACAGCAGGCTCCTCGTCATCATCGTCGGCGGCAGCAGCATCAGTGCTCTCCGGCTCGTCACGCTTCTCGACGGCAGGCTCATCGTCGTCATCGTCGGCGGCAGCAGCATCAGTGCTCTCCGGCTCGTCACGCTTCTCGACGGCAGGCTCATCGTCGTCATCGTCGGCGGCAGCAGCATCAGCGCTCTCCGGCTCGTCACGCTTTTCAACAGCAGGCTCCTCATCGTCAGCGGCGTCAGCGGAGTCAGCGTCAGTGCTCTCGGCCTCATCGCGCTTCTCAACGGCGGGCTCGTCGTCGCCGCCGTCGGCGACATCAACCTCGTCGCCATGCTCCGCGGACTCGTCTGCGCTGGCGACCTCAGCCTCGTCACGCTTGTGCTTTCCGCCAAAGCCAAAGGGGTCGTCAGGGTTGGTGACGTCGACGCCGTGGGGGTCGGGCTTGAAAAGGTCCCCAAACTTGGGCAAGGGGGCGGCGGCGGCCTCGCCTGCGAGCAGGGCGGCCAGGAGAACTCGAGTCAATGAAACCTGCATTGTTGAAGAGAGTGTTTTGGTAAAATTCGATAAAGGTTGGTTATAAAAGGTCTGTAGCGACTGAATACGCTTGTCAATGAGAGATGTGAAGAGAATGTGTAAAACGGTTGGATATTTCCTTGTCAATGGGAAAATAAAGTCCAGAAAAGAAAGAAAGAAAAGATAGTGATAGGAAATGTTAAAGTTGGATAGTCTGAGATTGCTGATTTGATCAAGAGGAAATTAAGTTACCACAGCTTTGGCAACGTCGATATTTAAACGTTTTTGACGTTGCAGCTGATGCTGCAGGCCGTGACAGCAATGAGCCAATCAAAGCGCTGTCGGGGACGGGTTGCTCAGAAACGGGCCGCTCCTGGCAGATCAAGCACAGGAGCTCATAGTTGGAACGCCGCAGGCATGAAGACTGACACGATGCCCCAGAACTCACCGACCCCTGACGGGGGTTTCCATTGTTTGGTGTTGCATCTCTCTGCCATTTCGGATTTAGGTTAAAAGTGTCTATCCTTAACAGCTCGAACCCTATTTTTACCCCGCCTCCCTCAAATTTAGAACGACTGACGTTGATGCACGTTTCGGATTTGGGCAACGTCAGTACTGATATCCACCACGATCAACTCAGAGCCCCTTCTGGTTGCGTAATCGCTTCTATTTCTCTCAGACAGACCCCGTGACATTCCAAACACATTCCAGGGGCGACGAAAAATTCTATGCTCAAATAGTTATGAGTGGTGATCACTGATCTGACCATTCAGCGAGTCATGATGAGCTCACTGTTACCTATTATGCTACTGGTGGATACATGGGGAAAGGCAAGACGCGGTGCCCATGGCGCCCAAGAAAAGAACACGATATTTCATTGCTTTCAAAAGTGCAGATTTCTCGCAGCACTATTTATGTAGTTTATGTAATTTAGTAGTAGTAGTAGTAGTAGTATTATTTAACGCCGGGCTCGGCCCGGCTCATTAGCCGGCCGTTAGCAACCTCCCGAGGGGTATCTCGGCGCGCTTTCTATTTTCTCTATTTACACAGCGGAAAACAAGGGCATAGAAGCGAATCGAGCCTGACCGGGTTCGTGCCCGGTCCTGCTTACAGGTTTGTTCACTGACGCGACCCCGTGCCTTCAGGCGCACGGAGGGTTCGTCTCCTTGCATTTCCTACAGTAAACTATAGTCACAGGGTTGGACCAGACCCTCTAACGGACAGGCCAGCTAGAGCCCTCCTAGTCGCTGGATACCCAGCCTGCCACGTAAATACAAGGTTTGCACCTTAAGCCTACCGCATCCACAAAAAGGCCTCTTGGTAGACCGACGCGCGCATCCGTCCTCTCCGGCTAAAATAGCGTCTCTTCCGCCTAACATGCCGACGACATCATCTGCCCCGGTGTACGTCCCTAGTGCGAGTAGAAAGCTTCGAAAAGCCGGCGACACCCCGTACATGTCCATCCACAGCTTAGTCCCCCGTTGGTTCCTGGGCTAGCCCAGCGCCACAATGTGGACATGAATGCAATCGAGTTCTTCCCGTCCTCCAGACCCGGCGCAGATTCCCAGTGCGAGTGAGAAGCATGGGGCGCCTCAGTCACACTATTCCACCACGGCCCACCGTCCACGGGGTGTACCAAGGGTGCGAACCAAGGCCGTGCCCACGTTTCTTGCTTCCCGTTACCCAAAGCCGTCTCCAGCAATGGGCCGACCACGTCTTGCTGTCGGGACCCTTTGGAGACTGCCGCGCCGGCACAGTGCTTCCGGTCCACGTACAACTAACCAACCCCCGTAACGGCACTACCTCCTCGCTGCAGGCAATCCCAGAAGGTGTGAGGGGGTGAGAGGGTGCCCTGTCGATTCGAAGAACCGTCGGGTGGTTCTCAGCCTAATTTCCCTTTCTTTTAAACCGTATTGTCTAGCCTTCCGGGGAAGGACGCCTGCCTTTCCGGCTGGCAAAGTTTTTTGTGCCACGCTGGCTCGCATCGCGAGATTGGGCCTTGTCTTGTGCGCCTCTATGCGGGTGGCGCGCCGAACCGCCGATCGGACTCTTCCTTCACCGCGATCAGTGGAAAACTCGTCAAAGGGGAGATCTGTCGATTATACATGGGTGTTGCGAGGAAAGGCGTTCCGTGTAGTGACGGTGCTTAGGGCGACAGGTTGAAGAGTTTTTCGTGTGTGCGCGCCTGTTAGGGCTACAGGCGGAAGTCCCGCGCAAACGTTAACAGCATGGTCCGTGCGCCCATACTGAAAATTTTGTGTACGGGAGAGAGTTGTTATGTAATTTATGTAGACATTTTACCAAAGTGTAAACAAAGCCGTCTTTCATTTGTATGCCTTCCTCGTTGGATACACGACCGAAATGAGGAGAGCCTCGACGGATAAATTGCCAAGTTATGGGAAGATGTAGAATTGAAAAGCAAAAAGCCAAAAATTCATCATGGCGCTCATGTGCAACGCCTTGGCCACCTTATCCTTCCCGTGCCAAATTTAGTCTTGGTTAGACGCCTTATGATTTGCAGCGACAGGGAGGCTAGTCGAGGCCAGCTAGACCCACGCGTAAATAGCCCGCTTTGACAAGGTGTTGTTCGAGCTTTACAGGCGTCTCGTCACAGCGTCCATCCGCTTCAGCCAATTGGTTAATTGGCTGTTGATGTTTACGCTTATCCAACACACTCTTGGGGTCCTTCAGAAAGCCCACGATGAGGTCCCTGAGAATTACTTGGTCTGTTTGGTCCGTGACTTTGGTAAAGCTTCTTTCCATATAACCTTCATAATACCTCTCCGCCTCGTGCAAATCGTGAATTCTCTTGTTAACGAGGATTAAAGGCTGAACTGGAGACTCGGCCGTTTTATGTTGGCTCGCTATGCCGTCCTGTGACATGGCGACTTTCTCTAGCGAGGCAAACGCAGGCAGGTCCTTGGCCCAGGAGGTAGGTTCCCAGCATTTGAGTGCTTGGAGAATGTATCGCAATACCAATGGTATTGGAAAGCTCAACACACATATCGCTATCGTGTCTTGGTTCTCCATGCCGTATAGCCCAAATCTGTGGTCAACGTATGATCTTAGGAATCTGGCTTTAGCTTTATAAGTGGTTTGAAACGCCTCTGAATCGGGGTGCCCAATCCATAGCAGAATCTCATCATGAATGGAGCATTCGCCGTCCAGAAAGAATTGGCAACGGGCGAGAAAATAAGTCCAGGCGGGTCTGGACGTCTGAACCATGCCGGTATGACGTTGCTTGTAAGTGTCTTCGTAAAAGGCGTTGATACCTTCTGCCAGCGTAATCGACAGAGGCGTAACCATTGAGAATGTGTCCTCATGAAACTGAACCCTATCTGCCGGATGTATGCGCCCATGGAGTAGGACGATTCTGTCGGTCCAGTACTCAAATCTGGTTGCTAATGCATCCACAAGCTTTTCCCTGGCGTCATCAGGCCTTGTGCTGAAGCGCAAGTTGCTAACTAGCAGTCGCCCCACCTGACCTGACAGTAACTGCCTCGAGCTGAGTTGTGCAGTGACAAACTCGGGCGATTGGACAGAAGCTAGTATCAAAAATTCTTCGTGCTATTGCTTGTTTACCCTCGGTAAGCTTCTCATGTATATCCTCAATGGACAGCTGACAACGGTCCAAGAGCCTCGTTCCTTCTTTTGTGTCCGTGAGGAAATCATAGACGCTTCGGTGAACAAAGCGGAATACCATGTCATCGTTTGCGTATCTGATGAGCTCTTCACAGCCCTTGTGGGTTTCATTGCCCCAAACCAGATTTACAGGCTCGAAATCTATGGTCTCCATATATCCTTCCCTATGCATCCTAAATAGCACTGCCGCCTCCTCGCCCATGTAGACTCTATCTATAAAGCCCAGGGAGTCGTTGTCGATGTTTTCTTCGATAAACTCGCAGGTCCTAAGCAGAGAACCCAGTCTGTCGATCAAGTTGTCTTCAAAGGCGGGTAGGTGAAGTTTATGATCAGTCGACCGCAGTGCAACAAGCAGTAGATTGAGAAAATACTGCTGACTGCGGTCTTTCTCGACCATGCACCTCTTGAAGTAAAGAGCTGTACGTGCCGGTCGAGGATCACCTTTATCTTTGGCAAGCTTCGACCACATCTGCCTGTATATGTCTTCAATCTTGTCCGGCATGAAATCGATCTCTTGCCTTATCTCTTCAATTTTGCGCCGACTCGTCAGACTCTGCTTTACTCTGCGGACAGCAAGACAAAGCCAGAGAAAAACGCCTTCGGCGCAGTTGACGAGGTGTTCTTCCAATCCGGACTTGACGTCGCGCCAGCGTGGAACTTGTCCGCATTCTAAATCATTCCAGTTCGAGTGTTGGTGGTCCCGGTTGAGGTATGTAAAAAGCCTTGCCTCGAGTTGATCTGCTGCAAACTCTTCAAGGTCCTGTCGGTTGACATCCTGCACTTTGAGCCCCGGGAATCGCCCCAGGTAACACCGTATGTCAGGTTCGGGACGTGAGGACAAGCAAAGTTCAAGGAGACCAGGAGCAGCTGCTTGCATAGATTGAATCAGCACCCAAAGGTCGTAAAAATACTCGCTGGGGTCAAGCTCGTCAAGGCCATCGACAAAAACACAGAATGATGCTGCAGAATTGCCGAGAAGTTTTAAGCACAATGATTTCAGCTCCGAAATCGACCAGTCGGTGTGGGATTCCTTCCGGGCGTAGCTTTGCGATTGAATCATAAAACCCAGGGCGGCCGGATCGAACTCGAGTATTTGATAGGCCAATGAGCACAAAAGTCATCGGCTGCTTTGCTGCATCGGTGTTCCTGGGCGCCAAAAAAAGTGACGGAGGATGACAACATTATCCCGCTAGATTCTGAGGTTTTCCGTCGTTCCATGGTTGGTCAGGGTGTAACTGATAAGTGTGCTCTTGCCTGCTCCCGGTTTGCCACTTATCCAGTATATAGGGTCCGAGGACTGCAACCAATGTGGGAAAATATCCCACGACCCAAAGGAGCCCTCGGGCTGCTCCGTCTGCATTATCCAGTCCAGAGTCTTGGGATGCTCGGCTCCTCTGACGTGGCTCCATCTTTCGTTCATGCGGTCGAATCGGAGACTGGCGAGGAGGCGTTCCTTCGTAGCGCCCTGATCTGACTCGGCTTTGAGACTGCTGATTCCGTGCAAGACTCTTGAGGTTCCAGTCCCGATTTGATTTGCCAAGAGTTTCTGGTTGCGAGTCACCTCCGAGGTTACGTGCCGCGCGATGGCTTTGCTGGCCTTGTCAGTTTCTGCAGTTGTATGAGCCCTGGTTCTTGAAGCTTCATCAGACACGGTGCTGGAAGCGTTTGAGACAAGCCTCGCCACGTCGCGCTCGCCATTTTCGTATTTGATGAAGAAATTGCAAAGGTCATACTTGACGTCGGTGAGCTGCACATCTGCAGCACGCACGGCTTCGCTAATAACTCAAGGCAAAGATCAGCATTCATGACACTGTTGATTGAGTATCCGGACTATTACTAAAAAATGTTGCTGCCAACAGGCCTGTGCGCATCCGATCCTCAATCCTGCGCAACTCCTTGAGCAGCTCCTCTAGTTTCTTGCCACTGGTGACCTTGACAGACACAAAGACAGCCGCCCACAAGCTCCCCTTGTTTGCATTCTTCAACAAAGAACGCCATGTGAGCTCTGATGTCTCGCTGAATGTCCCTGCATTTCGCCGCCGTCTTGAGCAAGTCGCTGTCGAATTTCGAGGGCCTGCGAGGAGCACCACTGCTGCATATCGTTTCAATCTCGGCAGACAGATTGCGGAGAGTCTCTGCATCCTGCTCGTGGCCCCTTAGGTCATCTAGCGTGCCATCCTTGTAGACTTTGATCGCCACCTGAGTCGTCTTCATGGCCTGCTCCAGGACCTGGAGGATGCTACATGCCAGGCTCAGCGCGGCGATCGGTTCTAGTCCAGACATTGTCAACGGTCGATCTAAATTAGAGCGGGGGCTTCCAACTTTGGATCCGTGGGCGACCAACTCGCGTCTCAGAGTCTCACGGTCGAACTTCGCGTGAATGGTCGCGACCGCAGGGGCAATGGCATGATTGCGGGGTAGTGTCGTTGAAATAGAAAGGAAGGCGCGTCCTTTGGGGATCCTACACGGCCAATAGGCTCAACTCGCCTATCGGCTGCGGGACCACACATTTGCGTACTTTCCGCCAGGGATTTCATGGCAGCCTGACCACTTGATCAAACTGGCCTTCCCGTGGGAGGAACGCGGGGTTGAGGCTGGTTGCTCAAATGCGCTGTTGTCTTGTGGTGACACAATCATCGTGATCTTGATCTTGACATGTTCCGAATCAGGTTACTTCACCTTTCCTTTTGCACCTTTTTAAGCCAAGAGGTACTGAAAAGCCCTCTGTATCTTGACTATATGTGATATCCATAGAATGGACATCAGCCTGGATTATATGTATTGTTCATTCTTAACTGGCATCTGAGCTATAAATATTTTGATCAATGAAAGAAGCTGTTTTAATTCCCCAATTCCCTGCCAGAGCCAATAAATCTGTTGGAAATATACCTCTTCAATCATCACCATATACACCTCCCCTCCTCCTTGCCGGGTCTCGATCCCCATGAGCTCGCCGACGGCCGCTGCCTGGTTGGTTCTGATTACTTCTCCACGATCTTTCCCAGTTGTAGGGGATATCTGCCTCCCTGTTGTATCGCTCTTCAAATTCGATGGAATCACGCCGGCTGCGGCGGCGTCTCCCGACCGGCGTGCTGTGAAAGCATCCCATGTCTGCAGTATTTTGTGCTTGTCGTGGACCTCTGTGTCTGTGATGTGGTCTTTTATTTAATACGGAAACAGTCTCGAAAAAACCGTTTGCTTTTTGTTGCTAAAAAAGAACGACATTTTTACCTTTTAAATTCCTGATGTTGAACAACAGGTTTGTTGTGCACTGTAGGGAAGTTATGGACAAAACGCCGCTGACCACTCTTCTCGATGGGCCAAGTCACCATCATTACACGGTGAGATAGTCACATTTATGATGGAAACTTTAGAAGAAGAAGAATATAATTGTCAACAGCCAAAGGTGTATAACACATGCATCATGAGCCGCTTAACCTCTTTCTTTTTTTTCACTTTGCCCAATTCACAACCCCTTAAATCCCAATTCCCCCATCAGACTCAAGCACCACCATTATAAGCAAGCCTGTTGGCCGTCCCGCTCGGCAGCCCCGAGACCTTGCCCCTCAGCGCCGACTTCTTGACCAGGTCGCACACGGCAGAGCCGCTCATCGGCCCGCGGATGCCCATCAAATACGCCCCCAGGCCTGCGACGTGCGGCGTGGCCATGCTGGTGCCCGAGATGCTCTTGGTCTTGCCGTCGTTCCACGCAGACTTGATGTCGCTGCCCGGCGCAAACAGCGCCACGCCGGCGCCGAAGTTGCTGTACGAGGCCATGGAGTCGTTGCGCGTCGTGGCGCCCACCGCGCACACGCTCTCCTCGGACGACGGCGAGTACAGCTTGGTGTCGTTGGACTCGTTGCCCGCGGCCACGGCGAGAAAGTAGCCCGCCTGCACCACGGCGCGCGCCGCCGAGTTGACCGCCGTCGACTGCTCGCCGCCCAGCGACATGTTGACCACCACGCCCTTGGAGCAGTTGCGTTTGGGCGCGTCCTGCACCACAAAGTTCATCCCCGCGATGATCTGGGAGTTGGTCCCGCTCCCCGAGGAGTCCAGCACTTTGACCGCAAACAGCCTCGTCTGCTTGGCCACGCCGTACGTCACCCCGCCGATGGTGCCGGCCACGTGGGTGCCGTGCCCGTTGCCGTCCGTGTCGTTCTTGTCCACAAAGTTGCCCGCCCAGGTCGCGCGCCCTTCAAACTCGGAGTGGTCGATCATGATGCCCGTGTCAATGACGTAGGCACACGTGCCCGTCCCGGCCGTGGCGTCGTACCTGTACGTGGTGTCGTTGGGCGCGCGGCTCGACAGGCGCGCGAGGCCCCAGTCGGCGCCGGTCTGGGATGTCACGGACCCGCTGATGTGCACCATGGCGTCCTCCTCGATGTAGTCGACCTTGGGCGAGGACTTGAGGGCGTCCAGCTGCGTGGCGTTGAGCTTGGCCGCGAAGCCCCTGAACCCGACGGCGCTCGTGTACGTCTGCGACTTGTTGACGTCTCCCAGCCCGTCCTCGACGTCGGATATCGTCACCTCGCCGCCGTTGTATGTTTCCTTGAGCACCACGATGTACGAGTTGAGAGGGGTGCCGCCGCGGGCTTTGAGGAGCCGGGCGCCGAGGGCGAGGGGGAGGATGCAGACCAACGTTGCCGTGACGCGCATGGTGTTGGGCTCTTTTGGTGTAGTTGATGAGCAAGCTAATCACGCGTGGTTTTGATGGCTGCAATGCGGAATGATGGGAAACGGAATAGCAGCGGCAGATTCAGGACTTGTCTGGAGGTGGTGAAAAACAGAGGGGTCGAACCGATGAAGGCAGATAGCCTAGACATATTTATTTGATTTGCGGTCCATGGACTTGCATGCATCTCTGTTCGAATAGATACATTATTTCTCGTAACCCTTGTTCAGCCCCTGCACACTCGAGCTATTTGATCTCATTTGCAAACGCGTGGTATATCTGCGGAAGTGCTTTATTGTTGTCTTGGAGGCTCACATGGTCGCAACAAACGCAATACCAGTTGCTTCCAGATTAACTCTTGTAAGCTTTGAACCTTTTTGACAGGAAGCTGTCACAAAAAAACAACGCAATATCTGCGCCTTCACCTGCGGCCATGGTCATTTCTTCACCTCCCAGGGAGGCCCTTGCCACCAAAAACAATACTCTGTCAACTCGTTTGACTCAAATTACTCGACGTCATCAGTTAGCGTTCAGGGCTCACGATGTACAGAAGCGAGTTTCTGGGTGAAAAAAACTATCAAACCTCTATTAGATGCCTCGCATAACATTGATTGAGGCATCGGAGGTGGGTGAGTGGACAACTTTGTGTTGAATAGTACAGGGGGTTGATGGTAGGAGATACTATGTTCTGATAACATCTCTCGCAAATCGGATGGGTTTCGGGTGACTCTACATACAATGTGCTATTATACACTGCCGGGACAATCGAAACTCTGACGTCAGTCCAACTTTTTGAGAAACCTCTTCAACGGCTAAATATCCGACACGGGTATGACCGGATCAACAACTCAGCCACATAATGACTGCTAATAACCTCAACAGGACCAGAAAGACGCAAATTGTGGTGCTGGGTGGGGTGGGTTCTGGATCATGTAGCCATTGAAAATTTGTTCGCCAAGGCTCTTCTTCATGAGCAACATAAAAGATGTATGTGGTCCAATCAAGCGCAATATTCAAAATAATAAACAACACCAAAAATGGATTGCTCAGGATCAGATGTCCTGAGCAGATATCTTGTGGATCACATTCCAATGCCCTCACCAGGGATCGAACCTAGGACCTCATCATAATGTGGATGTTCACCTTACTAGTGATGCGCTCTACCACTGAGCCATAAGGGCGGATATTGGATGTTGTTGGTGTCCTGACCCACATGGCATCTCTTGTGGGCAAAGGTCTGAGCTGCGCGTGTTCAGTCAAGAAATCAAAATCCGCCGGATGAGACTCCATACTGCATCAGGGCCATGCAAACTGCGAAGCAAGGTGAGATATGACGGGGGTTTGCTGCTTTGACTGCTCTTCATGGCTGCGTCTTTGGCCGTTGAGGGTCACTATTTCAAGAGTTCCAAATCTGCCATTCTTTCGATCGATGTGTTACAAGATTGAAGGACTTCTCCATTATCGAGATTCAGTCTTGCGATTTCCCACTGCACCAACGCTTCTTCAGCGACGGTTTCCGGTCTTGCCAGGCAAAACCGGCAATCTAAGCCGTGACTCCTAGTTGAGCGGTGGAAAGTGATTTCTGTTGTGGAGATGGCTCCAAATAATCGCGCTGATGTGATATCTGAGATATCTGTAGTCGTGATGTTGACCTCGTGTGCTTCTCGTGCACTTCCAGGATGACGGAAAGCACCGGTGCCTTTGTCCCAAATGAATTGGGATAACTGGGGACAGCAGCCGGCAAACATTTCGCCCCAGGCGGGGGACGAAAGCTCAAGACAAAAAGTACCGAGAAAGAAATGAGGGCTAAGAAAGAGAGGACCGACTTTTTTTTCGTACGCTTCGCGAAGTTTCGGGTATCGACCCTCCCAGCCAATTGGGAACAGAAAATGGAAGAAGAAACCAAGGCAGTGGACATCAAGAACAAGTAAACTATTAGCGTGCAGCGGTGTACCAAGGCCATGGAGCAAATTATGAGTCTGAAGAATATGCAAAAAAACAGAAAGGGATTTTCTTGCGCCAAAACGCCTGGTACGAAGTATCAACCAATTCTAAACAGCGTAATGAAGAAAACCCAAGTGTGCTACAGCAGTCAGAGAAAATATACCTAGACCATTTCAATCCCGTGCATCAACAATCGACCAGTCATTCGAGATAACGCTGGCAGCCACTCAAAGCACTGAGCGTGTCGATCAGCGGAACAGTGTCTAGTGATGGCCACAACAGCGACACACTCAGCCGAGAAGGTCGCCCATAGCGCCGCCCTGGGAGCTTCCCCCGGCAGGCTTGTTCGCCCCAGCCGAGCTGCCCGCAGTCGCAGGCGCACCCCAGATGCCGGCCGCGCTCTTCTCCTTGGCGAGTTGACCCATCGCCGGTCCGGCGCTCGGGGTGCTCGGCTTCTTGACACCGACGCTAGCCTGCGACCACAGGGAGCCAAAGGCATCGCCACCCGCCGGCTTGGCAGCCGCGCTGGGCTTGGGAGCCCCAAGGGATGCGCTGGTCGAGGACATGGGTGTCGAGGCGCCGAACCCGACGGAAGAGGCAGATTGCCGTGACTGCAGGGACGGAGTCGACTGGCTCGCACCAGCCTGGACCGAGGTGAAATAGTTGGGCTGAGCGGCCGAGTAACCGGTTGGCTTGGGAGGTCCCGAGGGGGTGGCTGCGAGGGGCGTGCTGAGAGAAGAATAGTTGGCGGCGGGTGGTGGGGAGATGGCCGAGGATGCAGGAGTTGGTGAGATGGAGGAAAGGCCGACCATGTTGCCCAGGTTGGCCTGTTGAGGAGCCGACACAGGCTTGGGTGCGGCAAACTGTGCGCTCGAGGCATTCGACGTCATTGGCGCCGCCAAGGGCTGTCCGCCGCTGTTGACTGGGGCTGCGGACTGGAAGTCATCAAAGTCGTCGTCGTCGTCGTTGGCGGAGGACAGAGCAGCAAGGCCAGAGCTGGAGGACGGCGCAATAGTCGGGGCCGGAACGGATGTCGTTTCCGGCTCGTCAAACGAGAAGAGATCGACCTCGGGCTCCTTCTTCTTTGGTGGCTCAGCCTTCTTGGGTGCGGAGGAAGAAGAAGAAGACCCGCCAGTAGTCCGCTTGACACCAGCCCGGCCCGAGCTGCTCGACGCGGCTGTCTTCTTCTCGCCCTCATCAAACTCGTCATACTCCTCGAACTGGTCCGCACGGCTGCTGCTGCCACCGCCACCGCCGCCGCTGCTGCTCTCCCCACGCCAGTCATCCGTCTGCCCTCCGAAACCACCGCCATCACCATAAACACCACCAGAATATCCACCATAGTTGGCGTTGCTCCCCCCGTAGCCGCCAGACTCGCTACCAAACCCGCCGAAGCGTCCGCCGCTGCCGCTCGAGAAGCCACCCGCACCACCCTCAACACCAGTGTATTTGGCCTTGTTGGCGCGGGCCTTTTTGCGCTCAGCCCGTATGCGGTCGACGTCACCCAACAGCTCGGCCAGCTCCTTCGCCCGGTTTCGCACGTTGATTCCCTGGTCTTTGCCATTCTGGTCAATGTAGTGGAATTGACGCAGCATCTTCAGGAGCGTCAGGTGTGAGCGGGCATCGTCGATAACGCGTTCAGAACCGTGCTTGATAAGAAACTCGAGCAGTTGTAGCGCTTTGTAGATCTGTCGCCATTCCTCTGCCGTCTTCTCGGTGAAGCGGCGGTAGATCATGGGCATGATTTCGTTGAGTGTTTGGCTAGATACGATTGCGTAAGCAATTTGCAATCATCCAAGGAAGCCACATATATTATATATAGTGACTGAACGTACTAGTTGAATGTGCCGTTTGCAATCTCTTGCATCAGAGAAGAGGAGGCGCCCCATGGCTCGTTATTTGTGGCTTCCCGGACCTGCGAGAAGTTCGTCAGCGGTCTGGCAGAGATACAAAACTTCGTCCTCGGCCGATGAAATGGACATGATCTACCTTTGACTCCATCTCGGTATAATTCATGACAGCTGGTCGCATATCGTTAGCATGGCGACCTCAGACATGGTCTCGTACGGCTCCGGCTCAGTCTCGGGCTCAGTTGTAGCCGCCTTACCATTCTGGACTTTGCGCACGCCGGCCTTGACATCGTACAGTGTCAAGTTCGACACCGTGCTTTTGAGATCGTTCCAATCCATATTGGTGATTTCCTCTCAGGGTCTGATATATTAGAATGAAAAATGGTAGATGGGAGTGGTTAAAGCACGGGGCAAACGTCGTTGTCGAAGTCACTTGTTGCGATTGATCGTGCCTCGAAGTTGCCAGGTGGAATGGCGGTCGTCGCTGGGCCCACCTTTCTTCGATGCCCAGCGCTAAATTACTGAGAGCCGCCAACCTTGCCAAGCCCGTCTGCCGCACAGCGCCTCGGGCTTACTAAGATTGTCAGACTGGTCATGACACGTGACGAATCTTCAAGCTTGCTATCTGAAATAAGGTACGGTAGGAGTTCGGTCATGGTCGAAGTTCAAAAGCCAGGCCAGCCCCCGCCAATACAGTCGCTGTATATACTCCGCATTGGCTACTATTCGTCCAGTTTCTGGTGCAGCTGAAAGAAGCAGTTTCAATTGAAAGATGAACTGTAAGAGAGACGAACTGTAAATTGCATGCAAGGCGTGGCAGCAGGCCCTCTTGTGGTAGTACATGGTATGCATTTACTAGATTACTTCTAGCCTGAGGCATCAGTTTCTCACCAGGCAGCCAGTGACGATGACCCACTCATTTTCATTTGACGGCTGTCCAAGCTCCTCTCCTGCCACGAGTCTCAGCTACAAACAAGGGGAAAGAAAATATTTTTTTTCTGAGTAGACCATCACAGCCTAAAACTCTTTTCTGCCATTGCTCGGATCTGTATTACAAGTGTACTTTAATTACGCCATCTGTATCAACACCATCTTTTCTTCATAGAACAGCCTTCCCTTTTCGAAATCTTATCCTACCATTGACCATTTTGATCAAGGTAAGCAACGTTGCGCTTTCCTAAATTCAATCCCAACAGGCACCCCCAATCAAGGCTATCCAGGCATCCCAATCTCCATACCACAATCTCTTCGCAAAGTGTGCAGCCCGCTCGAAGACCAGTTGAAACCGGTTAGGAATTACCAGTACACGGTACTTTCACTGCAATGGGCACTGCAAAATAGACTTGGTCTTTCAGTCGCGTCATTGACATGCGTTGGCGAGGCCTATGCGATGTGGCAAGCTGCATCATTGCAGACAACCCAACGGAATACGGGAAGGAAGGGGGCCCCACCGGAGCTGCTTGCTTTGTCAAGGAGTCCACCCGTTCTCCGAGCCAACCCGAAAAGAGCCGCAGACTGCAGTGCAGACCGTGAGGAGCTTGTCCCAGACTGCCCCGCTCCGGCCATTGAGGTAGCTTGGTCAAAGTCCGCGGGGAGCTCAAGCTCCTTGAGGTACCTTGCAAAAACATGAAAGCTCATTAGCTTCGACCCCAACCTGACCTGGGTGACTGAGCTTGCTCTCAAGCTGTGTCCCGGAAATTGTGGAATCCTACATGCTGAGGCTATCACAATGTTTCACCCAGACTCAATTGGTAGTCGGTAGCCTGCTAGTGCATGCTGAACGACTCAGCCACCTCATCTGGTCCCAAACCGGTCGCAATCGACATAATCATGGAAAGGAAGCCGCGGGCTCGAATTCGCCTCAAGCTTGCATGCTTGGCCGCTTGGCCGTTTGGTCCCTTGGTCCTTCCTTGCCCCCCGCTCGCCCCGATCCACTGACGCCCCTCAGACGAGTCACGTGTTTCTACATCATCTTGGGCTTTGCTGGACCAGATCAACCCCACTTTAGGAATTTGGAGTCTTGATTGGCTTTTGCTGACGATTTACCCCGCCAAGCAGCTTCGCGTCGATTCTAACAGACAAAATGAGGACTACTCTTCTTCGACCCCTCGTTCCCCGCCAGAACATCTTCTCTTCCTCCATCCCCAGAACTTCTTTTGTTAAACCGAACTTCGTTGCTACACCGAAATCTCCCATCAACAACACCACCCGAGTTCGCTTCTATTCCTCCACCATGTCTAAGCCTAACGTGTAAGTCCTCTGCCAGCTCCCACAGCTTCAAAGCGCTCACTATGAGCTAGAACGATGCTCTTTGATACTTCCTATACGCAAGAGGTCTGTGACTGACGGATTATTGCAATTTGTAGTTTCTTCGACATTTCCTTCAACGGCGTGACCAAGCGCGTCGAGTTCAAGCTCTACGATGATGTAGTCCCCAAGACCGCCGACAACTTCAGGCGTCTTTGCGTTGGCGAGCCCGGCGTTGGAGGCTACAAGGACTCTGGCTTCCACCGTATCATCCCCGACTTCATGCTCCAGGGCGGTGACTTCACCCGTGGCAACGTATGTTGTACCTCCATCAATGCCTAGTCCTCGCCTCGCAGTGTATCAAACAGGAGACTGACCCCAATTCTGTTACAGGGCACCGGTGGCAAGTCCGTCTACGGCGAGAAGTTTGCCGACGAGAACTTCCAGATCAAGCACACCAGGCCTGGACTCCTGTCCATGGCCAACGCCGGCCCCAACACGTAAGTTTACCAATACGCGGGAACTCAGGCACCATTGAGCCTCTGTGTCAAACTTTCAACACAAGGCAGATCTGGCTGACATTATTTTTTTCAATCACAGCAACGGCTCGCAGTTCTTCATCACCACTGTCAAGACCTCATGGTTGGACGGCAAGCACGTCGTCTTTGGCGAGGTTGTCTCCGGTTTCGAGGATGTCATCAAGCCCATTGAGGCTCTTGGCTCCAGCAGCGGTACCCCCAAGACCAAGGTCACCATTGTCAACGCTGGTACCGTCTAAATCGGTCCTTTGAGGTGACAGGTTTTTTTGGTCCTGATTGCGTGCGTGCCTAGTCGGGAGTGCGGGGTTCATGACTTAGTAGTCGGGTCTACTAGGTGGATTCAAGGCGAAACGTCGATGCGGTTGGAGGGTAGAAACAGTTGTGCGATACGATACGAATGGTTCCAATCCTATAGCGTTAGTTCCCAGTAACCTAAAAAGCAATCACTCATGTCTGGTTCAAACATTGGTCTCGATATCATCTGCGCCTTCCAATGTGAACGACTTGCAATTTTGTGTCATGACTGTGGTGTCAAAGATTTACTTTTTCACTCGATGCAACCTGCAGGGCATGCGCCATGCGTCAAGTTAATTGTTTTTGCTTTTCTTTGCCTAGATAGTTATCTTTTGCGAATGATTGTACCACCCAACGCCCGCTAAATGAGACAATTGATGAAATAATACAGTTAAGTGACCAGCAGCTATCTTTTTTTGAATTCCTTTTCAGATTTCGACGACAGCCTCTTCAACAGAAGCCTTTTTCTCCTCTGTGTGCAGTCCAAGCCACTTGTTGTAGTATATGCAAGTCCGCGGACTGACGGGCCCTCCCTCCTCGCAAAGCTCAAAAACAGGACACCTGCCACACGGTGCTTCGGTCAGACCGTTTTCGCGTGCCGGCGGGCCCATGCGAACGACGTCCATCTGGTTCTGGTCGCTGAGCGTGACGTCGTCCAACCTGGCAACCTCGGCCGCGCGGTACCCGGGCTTCCGCGGCTCGTATCCGTGGTGCACGGGCTCAATGAGGCCGTCAAACACCAAGACGTCGACGAGCTGCTGGATGTCGTCCTCCTCTAGCGTTTGGTTCTTGGCGATGCCGGCCTCCTGTATCATGACGGCGATCTGCTTGGTCGTCGGGTAGCCCTTGTAACCGGCCGGGAGGGGGCGGAGTTTGTTCCTGCGCGAGGAAGACACGGCGCCCGAGCCGGTGTGGCCGTTGACCTTGGGAGCATGGCCGTTGCCGTTGGTGGTCGAGTCGACGCCCGCCTCCGCCGCCGTGCGCTTCTTCCCAGCCGCCGTTGCCGTCCCCTTGACGGCCTTCTTGGGAACCTTGGCGTTGGCGCTGTCCGAGGCGTGGGACCTGTATGTGCTCCTGGCCTTGACAATGTCGAAGACGACGCGCTCCAGCTCGTCGATAAAGGCCTCGTCCAGGGTCGAGTCGTTGTACCAGGGGCCACCGGTGGCCTTTTCCGAGGGTCGGAGGTTGGCCTTGATGTACATCTTTTTGTTGGGGTGCTCGACGCTCTTCATCTCCGAGATGAAGCCCTTGCTCTCGAGCTGCTTGAGGGCCTGCTTGAGGGTGGCATCGTGCATCCCCAGGCGCCGCAGGATGGCGCGCGACCAGATTCCGTCGGCGCCGGCCTCGTCGATGAGCGTGTAGACGAGCATGGCCTCGGAGCTGGGCAGCGTGGCGTACTTGGCGGCGTCCTCGCGCGTGCGGTACCGCCAGGCCAGGCCGCCCTTGCGCGCGTCGTTGACGGGCACCAGGAGCTTGTCGTCCGTCAGGCCCTGGATCACCTTAAGAAGCAGGGTCGGGTTGTCCTCGGACACGACGCCGAGCGCCAGGAGGTCCTTTTGCCCGTACAGCCGTTCGGGGGAGCCATGGTTGACGCAGGCCTCGTACAGCTCCTCCTTGAGGTCTTGGAGCTTGGCTGGGTCGTCGGTCATCGACGGGGTCGAGCGGGCGGTCGCCATCTTGGAGGGGTTTGTGCGAGGCGATGGCCTCGAGTACGGGGGAGAACTTCTCTGTTTTCGTCTTGTCGGGGAAGAGAATCCAAGACGCTAGAGCCGGGGACTGCCGCACCGCAGTCGAGACGGAGTGTCGCGGGCGGCAGATCTTGTCTTGGGTTTATTCGCGGCGGGATCGCAGGTTTCAATTTGGAACGTCTCGAGAAAAAGGCCGTACAAATTTTGCGACAATTGCCAGGTCCGATCGGCGAGGGAGCCAGAGGCGAAGCAAAGTCGAACGCAGTCTACTGAGTTGGTCTGGGTTGATGGTTGGTCTACTATTTGGCTACGTTCACTGACTGATATGACAAGAGAGCTGAAAAAATAAGAATAAAAAAAGTTTCTAGCCAGCGGTGACTCCAATTCCAATGCCAACGCGCACAGTCGCAATCGCGCATTGAAGGAATTTCCCCGCAATGACGGCGGCAGAAACTTTTCACCGCCCAAGCCACTGACTTAGCGGCTGGGGTTCAATCGCGCATCATTGAACAGGGAAACGAAGCCGTTAACTGGTCTAGTGCACAAATTCAAATTACACACAGAAAGATGTTCTTCTTCAACCCAAAAAGGACAGGATCATCAATGTGTGAATCTATCAACATCGTTCGCAGCTGTTATATGGTAACTATCCCAAACTAGACAGCTTTGACCCAACGAATGTAAAACTCGGGCGAGTTGTACAAATCCCATGACTCACGCTTCGTCCTGTCCGCCATGATCTTGAGTGCAGATATACCAAGTCGGTATCGCCCGGCTGGCACCCACGTCCCATCCGCCAGACTGCCATCCCAGGCCGTCAACGTGCCAGCCGCACGGCTATACTTGATCGGGAACTCTGCCCCCACGCTGCCAAGGACCTTCACGCCTAGTCCGTTGTCTTTGGCATCTGCCAGCGCAGGCCCCTCGAGTGGCACGACCTCTATCCTGACCTCGGGGCTGCCCAACACCAGCCACGTGTATGCTACCGGCATGGATCCAACTACGAGAACGTTGGCCGTCGCGTTGCCGGCATCAACGGCCCACTCGGGGCGCGTGCTTGGTGCGGTAAGCTGGAATGTTACATTGTCTCGCAGACCGCTGCCTCTCATGTTTGCAGTGTCCAACATGAACATCCTGTTCACGGCCATGACCGTTGCGTTGCGCATGGATCCGGCCAAGCCAAAGTATGGCAGCGACAAGGACTGGACCGGACCCGTGCTACCGGTACCGTTGAGCGTCACCCATCCAGAATACATGGGCAGGCTGGCGGGATCGAAGCCGTGGTCGGTCGGTGGGGAAACGACCATGTTGACCTCGGCGCTTTCACCAGGCGCCAGAGTCAGTGTCGATGGCTCAAAGGACACTTTTGCTGCAGCTTTGCTCATGTCAGGGGCCGAGTTTCTGTAGATCGAGGTAAGAGAGCTGGCCGTCAGCGCAGGCGAGTGAGAAACATTGTAAGTGGCAACCTCCTGTCCCAGGTTTGTGACTTTGAAGGAAGTTGAGCCGGAGAAATTGTCAGTGTCGTTGAGTGACAGGTTTGGCACATCAAATGTGATTGTGGACTCGAGTGCGTCCAGTGCCTGGATGAGGCCAGCGCCCTGTTGAACGACGGGTGCCAGTCCATCACTGAGAACCCATTGCCCTGCATCACTGAGTCTAAAAGACGGTGCTGGCTTCGCCGTCGAAGAAAGCATCTTCTCCACCACGCCTGGGGCAATCTTGCCGCGTGCCTCGATGAGCAGCGCGATGACGCCCGCCGCAAGTGGTGTGGCCATTGAAGTGCCGGAATTCACCGCATATCCCCCCAAAGTGGTTGGCCAAAGCGAGAGGATCTGTCCGCCTGGAGCTCCAAACTGTGGCTTGAGTTGCAACTCATAGTTGGGCCCCCAGCTAGTGAAGCGGCTGACGCTGCCACTTAGGACTGCCTCGCGCGTGTACACAACCGTTCCTTTGGCCGCGTCGTAAGTTGGAGCCAGCGAGGCCTCGTATGAGGAAATAGCAAGCACTCCATCTCCCGTCGACGGCGCACTGATACCGAACATGCCCTCGGTTCCGCCAACCTCGTTTCCTGCAGCAAAGGTAACGTGCACCCCGGCGGCCACCATGCGCGACACTGTGACAGAGAAAGCGTCCTCGCTCCAGCCGCTCGTGAGGCCCAAAGATCCAGTGATGATGTCGCTGCCATCCTCAAACGCCTTGGTGACCGCGGCAATGAGGACATCGGTTCCAGAGCCGCCGGTGCATCCAAAGACGCGGTACATGCCCAGCGTCGCGCCCGGCGCTGCACCCTTGAGCCCGCTGCCGGTCAGTGCGACCTTGTCCTGCTGCGCGCCGATGATGCCAGCCACGTGGGTGCCGTGGCCATCGCACTGGTCCAGGGGGTCTTGGTCAGGCACCGGCGCGTTGTTGCCGTTGTAGGCGTCGCCAACCAAGTCGTAGCCGTAGGACACGATGCAGCCCGGGCCGAAGCAGCCGCCCAGGGCAGGGTGGAGGTAGTCGACGCCCGAGTCGATGATGCTGATGCGCACACCTTTGCCTGTCAGGCCTCGGGCGTGCAGCTTGTCGACCTGGGTTTGGACGTGAGGCGGGTAGGGGACCGTGTTTTGGCGACGGCGATGGCGGCTGTTGGGCTGGGTTGGCACACCTGCTGCCGTCCATTTGGTCTCGGTTTGTGGTCGCGGGACGATTTGGACGGGCCACAGCCGTTTGACCTGGGGAAGATTGGCGATTCTGTTGACAGTCGAGTTGTCGTTTTCCCGGACCAAGTCATCAGACAGGCGAAACGAGACTCCGTTGAACAGTCTGGACTTGAGCTCGGTGCGCCGGGAGACATTGTCCTGGCCGAGGTCGGATTTCAGGCTGGTCATGAAAGCGCCGGTGTCCTGTCGTTTGTTGGCCATGGTCAGCGGCTGTGTGCGCATCCTTTGTTGCGGGATCGTTATTGCATCTTCAGCAACATACCTCACTGTCTTGTAGCTCCGCAATGTAGGACCCTGGGATCACGGCAGGCTCCGGGGCAGCTGATGCCTGACTGGCCTGGTCGTTTGCGCCATGCGCGACACCCGCGAGGGCGCAAAAGAGCGCAGCCGTAATGGAAAAGACAGTACGCGCCATTTTAGGTGCCAGTGTCTGCGCTTCTCGAAGACACAGGATGCTGTCGACGTTGATGCCGAGGTTCTTATACGCCCGCGACGGCGCCTGGCTCGCTCAAGCCGATTCCTATTCGCGGGGCCATCATCGTGCTAATACGAAGCGTGAATGCAACCCCCCTCCGTTGCCTGCATAGTGCCCGGATGAGATTTCCATGGGTTCTGCGCCGTATCTTTGTGCCGCCAAGGAAAACCGCGAATGTTACCTTCCTGATTGCCGACACACTGCCCTGTGAGGTGCCAGTGCTGGTGGGGAACTATACAGCCATGAGCTTGATTGGATGTGATGAGCCTTGACCCTCGACTGGGGCCGCGAGCAGTATTGAGCAAGATGATGGATATTGAACGGGGCCGAGTTTGACTGCCGTCGTACGTGACAATTCTCTCTTTTGGTGTTGTACTTGATATAACATTCTCATTATTGTTCTCTCTTGTGTACATGTGCCTGCTTTTCTTTCACCCTTTTGAGTTGATGTGGTTTTTGCGCTCGACCCTTGCCAAGGATTACCAGTATGCAGAGATCCGCTTGTCGATTCCCTGGCTTCGTGCAGGTGCGCTTTTCGCTGGTAGGATCAAATGACACCTTGGCGGCGCGGTAAATGGCCGGAGATACAACGTTGCTATCCGTCTTGCCCGATATCCAAGTTGGCACCAACGGCAGGCGGTCCGGCAAGGGGTATTATCGCAGTGCTATACTTTTATGGCCGACAAGGTCAGAATTGACAGTTGACTTTTCCTGATTGATAAATTTCATCTTGCTCTCGAAATAAATCCAAATATTGCACTCGATCAACATCATGCCCAAAGCTTCACTGTTTTGATTTGCGCATAGCCAGACATAGTGCTCCTCGATTGATACATGAGCACTCTTGCCCCTCCTTTGTCGTACTCTAGCGCAGTACCAACTGATACTCCCAGTAAGAACACCGCTGTTGAGTAGGTTGATATGTATCATAGTCAGACCCCTATGCCTACTGGGCGCTCTGCAATGGTTCTTACAAGTGCCTCGTGGTACAACTGTCACGGCTAGACAGCTTTATGTAGAGAATTGTTAACATCTTTTTGCGTTCTTTCTCTTTCTGAGATAGCAAATTTGACACAGGTCACAGGTGACACCAGCTTGGGGAGTTCAATTCAAAATCTAGCAACTTCTGTGACACTTGTATACCATTCCGACTTGGAGTGTCTGTAGCGATCGCCGAAGCTATCAAGGGAATGCAGGCTTGTCATTTCTTGACATTATGCCCGTGTTCTACTATTCCGATACTCGCCAACTGCCCTCATTCTTTTAGCTATCAAGTTTAGCCACGTTACTATGGCGCCATTCCAGTCATTCCCTATCCTGTATATATCAGGAACAAGGTCGCCAAGGCCCAAGGGGCGGTCGGAGCATCTATGACCAAGCTAAAGACGGAATCGTCAATCTCAAAAGATGCACAAGTACATGGCCTGAGGTCTGCTGCCGGATGAAGCCGAAATGAACGAATTTCAGGCAACCTCCATAAAAGACTCAAGCAGATGCCTCAATTAGAGTGAAGAGCCCAACTCTCCTGTCAAGGTGCAATAATTAGCATCACGGCCCAGGATGACACTTGTGGACATTACTTGAGTTGATAACTAGCTAAAGGCTATCTAAACGGCATTGAAAGACAAGATCCGAAATATACGAGGGATAGTCGAGATATTCTTGTCCCACTGAAAGATTTGTTCTGGAAATGACTTGAAAAAAACATGCTGTATCCTGGCAAGCGAGATATTTAGCGTAATGCCCGTGTCGTGATTCATGGAAAGCGGAACTATTTAAAGCAACAACGACCACGAGTGAAACGGGGTGGGCGAATTGGCGTTGTCCGAGACAGGGAAAGTACGTCCAGACAGTCTGCCCTAGATTTAGTCTGCTCCTTTTTCAAGCTCTATGCATGTTTGGATCAGGACGCCAAATGGTGAACCTGGGGGTCTTGAGGCTATTTTATTTTAAAGTTCGGTATAGCCGGGCACAAGTCAGTACCCAATCATGATCGCCTCTGCTTCCCAAAAATGGCACTCGTACTTTCTATTCATACCCTCCCAAGGGCTCTGAATAGTATGCCTAGTCGTCGGCGTCGCCGACAGTGTGAGCAACATGCTGCTCTTTGACGACAAGGACCGTTTCTCTGTAGGCCTTGCCCTTGCATAGTCTGTCGACGAAGGATTGTCATCTTTAGTATATATGTCTTGGCTGCAGCCCGCCATTCTCGACAGAAATTACCTGCTCCATCACACCAATACTTTTTTAATAATTGTATTTTTCTGCCCCTTCGCTTGTATTTTTTGCATTTTTTGCATTTCTTTTGCATTTCTTTGCATTTGTTAATTCACACTCTTTAAGTCACTCTTTTTTAGTTTTTAATGTTTTTCGCTATCATAACAATGTTCCGACCCTCGCTTGTTTAAACCTCCAGCCGCTTGTCATTAGTCTCGGGCGCCATCACCACCGGACTCGGGCAAGTCGTCGACACAAACAACCTTCTATCAACCACGCCTCTAGAAACCGAGGAATTTGCGGCCCCAAAACAAAAAAATGAGCCCGTGATAGTATACGACGACTATGCGACAGCCTCGAAGGAATTCAAAGCTGCGCATGCCGCCCGGAGGGGAGGGGCATGTGGGATTTCTCGTGGCAGGTTGAAAAAGGACAACCTCGAGCATGTCCTCACCCCCATCGGCGAGCACAAATTCTCCGCCCCCACCATGGAGCATCCCCATCCGACTGGATTGCGGGATGGATGCAGCCGAGGATGGCCGTGTGGCCATCCACACGAGGCCCAACCAAGCCCTTTACTTGACGCCGACGGCACGCCAAGGACTATCGACTTTGGGAGGAATCCCGAGTTGAAAGCCGGTGGTAAACCCCGTCTCCATTGTTAGGAGAAATAGGGGGTGCATAATGATTTATATCATTAGACGTCGATCTGGCGATTCTCGACGTCAACAGCAACGTGGTGCTGCTTGATATGCGAATCACAGAAGACTCTTCACGGCATCGACACAGATAATCGAGGCCTGTCGATTAAGGGCTTGAGTTGTTGGCCGACTTTTGACAGGAGTGGTCCAACTTCTGTGCTTTGCCAGAAGGAGACCTTTGGCGGACTGAAGCATCGAGGCGCATAACGATGTGATGATAGTTCGTTTTTTGCACTTGTTTTATTGTTGTGTTTTTTTTAGTTCAGTTTTGTCTCTTTTATTTGATTTCTCCGTCTTTTCTTTACACTACGTTTTCACTTTCTTTTTTTCCGTTTTCCGATTTCCTTTTCCGTTTCCTTTTTTCATTTTCCTTTTTTCGTTTTCTTTTTTCCTTTTATTTCTTTGCATTGCCCTTGTCTTTTTCCTTTTTTCATTACGTTTTCTTTATGAGTTCGTTTTCCCTTTTTTCCTTTTTATTTTCCTACTTTTCCATCAAAAAACTCGTTATTTTCCTATTTGATTTTTCTTAGTGTTTTTGTTTAGTGTTTCTATTTCCTTATCCTCTTTCCTCTTTATGCATCGCCGCTCCGCTTTCTTTACCATTTTGCGTTTACTTTTGCATCAAACATTTGGGTTCATCTTGGGGTTATACTTTCTTATTTCTCTGTCATTTCTCACTGTTCGCCTTGGCTGCTTTTTCAAATTATCTCTTTCGCATGCTTTTGTCCTAGTTTGGCTTCTCTAGAAGGCGTTTTCGGAATTTTCTTTGCTCAACCTCTTTCACTCATCCTTTTCTTGTCATTTTCTTTATCTTTTGCGTCTTTTCTACATCTGCAAAATCTGTCTTTTTGGCTTCCTTTGGACCTTTGCTGCGTTTACTTGCTCCTACCCTGTCGTTTCTTAATCTTTATTTGCTCTGCTTGTTTGGTTATGCTGTATCTTCTTTCTTTTTGTCTGTTTTAATTTCCTTGCATGTGTTTCTTCTGTCTTTTTTGGTCAACATTTTTATCTTTGTCTTTTTTACATTTCCTTTATTTTTGGTTTTACGCTTATATACGCAAAGTTTCCCTTTCTGTTACTATAGACTGCACTGCGGTTGCCTTTTCATTTTTCTCTATTTCTTTCTCGAGTTGTATTTGCGCTGCTTTGTTACGGGTTACTGCCTCTCTTTTCCCCAAATCACTTTCTGCGTTTGTATTCATTACATCTTTCATGCTTGCTTTGGTCTGGTTTTCCTTTACTTATTGCTTTCATTTTGCTCTTTCGTCTACTTCTGATTTACTTTCGTTGGGGGTTCGCGTTCGGGGAGTTACATGGAATTTTCGGGTAGTACAAAGAAAAGTTATGTTTATAAATCTTTCGACACGTGCAGTTCTTTTGACATGAGTCCCGAGTGTCAACACGTTCATTAACCTAATGCCCAGGCTCCGAGAACTCTTGAGAACAATTACGTATGTGCACTTGAGTTTGTTTCGGTTTCAGTGTAACATAGTACTCTAAAGAACTATCAAGTCCCAAGTACAGCAGGAGTATCCAACAGCATAACAAGACACAAGTATCTCCTCAAGACGGACCAAGCATGACAGCAGGGTCGTTCTCCCACCCGGTCATGACCTTGGCCGCAAACCTCGCCGCGGCCTCCCAATCACCCGCCTCATCGGCCCTGCCCAAGTGCCCGAGTGCCTCGGTCGCGCACATGAGCGCCCGCACGAGATGCATGGTCATGATGCCGGCGCTGTTCCGAGGCTGCCGCTCAAAAAAGCCCCGCATCGTCGTCCCCGGGAAGGAGACGAAGCCAAAGTTGCGCAGCAGCCTGGTCGCCATCTGCACCACTTTGGCGTGCTTGCGCCGGCCGCGGTACGCGTCCATCAGCCACATGTTGGGGAAGACGAGCAGGAGGCGCGGGAGGAGCAGCGGCGCCGCGTCTCTGTGTCCGTCGCCGACGCCATCGACATCAGCATAGACCACATTCGGCCCGTAGACGTCGACCTCGTGCGCCCCCTCCATCAAGCCCATGACCCTCTCGACGTTGCGCACCGTCCCGCTGTCGGCCCTGCCCTTGCCAAACACGTCCACGGCACCCGACATCTCCACCGTCGCGGCGCTCCTGTCCACCATCTTCTCGATCTGCTTGAGCAGCAGCCGTCTCCGCCGCACCATGTCCCCGCCCCCGCCGGCCTCCCGCCCCTTCTCCGCCGCGCACAGCACGCACCCGCACTCGAACCCCCACCACTGCCCGTACTGCCCCTGCCGGGCCCCGACGTCGGCGCGCACGGGCACGTACTGCTGCGTGAGCTCCTCGCCAGGCTCTATGTCTCGGAGCGCGCGCGTGATGAACACGTCCCCCACAAACGCGCGCACCGTGCTGGCCACGCAGGCGTGGTTCATGGCGGCGGCGAGCGGCCACAGGCCTCTGGCGGACGGCGGCTGCCTCGCGAGGCCGGGCCGCAGGCCGGCGGCGGTGGCCAGCGGCGCGCTGAAGCAGTTGCGGACGCGCAGCAGCTCGGCGTGGAAGACGTCCACCACGGCGGCGCCGTCGACCACCTGGCCCTCGCGGCCGGTGGCGTGCGCGTAGTCGCCGGCGTGCATGCGGCACAGGCGGCGGGCCAGCGTGGGGCTGTCGAGCATGCGCCGCACCAGGCCGGCGTAGAGCGCGGCCGACGAGCGCTCCTCGTCGTACTGCGGCGGCATCACGGTCGCCTTTTCCACAAACACCAGCTCGCCGGCCGCGATGCGCTCCGTCGCGAACAGCCCGCGCCCGTGCGTGGCCGACGGCCGCTCCTCGGTCCGCCGCGAGAAGCTGCCCACGTCCAGCGTGCACCGCCCGCCGGGCCCGGGCGAGAGCGTCGCGGCCAGCGCGGCAAAGTCGTAGACCCCCGTCGCCTCCTCGGTGACCCTGGCCTGCGCGCGGTCGCGGTCCTTGATCAGCGCCGCCGAGGTCGGGTTGAGCCGCACGGCCGATTCGAGGTGCGCCAGCGCCGTGGAAAACTCGCCGAGCGCGTAGCTGGCCTTGGCGGCCGTCTGGTGGGCGCGCCAGCCCGAGGGTGCGCCGTCGCCTCCCGCGAGGGACTCGAGGGCGTCGGCACGCGCGGCGTCGAACCGGCCCAGCAGGAGGTGCGTGCCTGCGCGCTTGGCGAGGATGCCTTGCCTGTCGAGGGTGTCCTGCCTTCCGAGGGTTGTGGCGGTGTTGTCTGTGGTGCTGGCAAAGTCGAGCGCCTCGGTGTAGCAAAAGGCGGCCGTGGCGAGGTCGCCCTGCAGGAAGCTGGCATCGCCGGCCTGCTTCCACTCGTGCGCGGAACCGAGCAGCGGCGTCACCGACCCGAAACGAGCCGCGATGGCGGGGTCGCTGAACCGGAGCAGCACAATGTCGGACGGGTGGTCGATCGAGATGAATGCGCCGGGCGGCTGGTCGAGTTCTCCCTCCTCCTCGTCCCGGGGAGACGTGCGAAAGAATGGCTCCTTGATGGCGACGAAGCAGCCCTCGGGCACGTTGGACAGGATGGACGAGTCGCTGTAGGCAAAGATGACGAGGTGCTCGACGGCGCCCGTCTCGTCCTCGACGATGGTGGTCGTGCCTACACCCGTGTGGGGGAGGGCGACGGTGCGGACGATGAGGCATTTGCCATAGTGATGGGTGTCTGGTCGGAGGGCGGCGAGGGTTACCTGGTTTGGCGATTGTGAGCTTTTTGGATTTGGAAACACAGAGCAGGGCGAATGCCGTTAGACAGCCTTGGAGAAGAGAATCCAAACAAAGCTTACCTTTTCCAGCTCCGCTACTGACTTGTAAGACGCAGGGTATTGATGTGAAAAGTCGGGCCTCTTGATTGTCCGACCTTGGTCACCGCCTGCCTCGATCAACTCGTGTTGCTTTTGAACCTTGTCATTGTGCAGCTTGATCATGTTTTGCCTCTTTGTCGTGTGGCCGCTGGCTTGGTCTCGTACTCCATCCTGTGATACTGGTGCTGACGCCATATTTCTGGTGCGTATGTCGTTTTCTTAACCAAGACAACAGCTCTGGATGAACAGCTTACACAAAGCTGGTATAAGAATGCCCATTTTCCATTTCCGAGGTTCGAAAGTGGCAACGACATGTGGCCATCTCGGAGACCAAGCAGCCGCATCTCCAAATCAGCGCATGCAAATCGCGGAACCCCGAATGCATTCAGCCCATTTAACCGGCAGGCTTTGCTTGGCTCGACTTGGCCATGGGGTTTTGTAGTATCCCGCGTTGTAATCAGCCGCAAGCAGATTCACTTCTAAAAAAAGTGCATTCATTTCTCAAATCCAAAATGCCAAAAAATCCCAAGACTCCCCAAAAAAGTCGTTTTGTTCTCGGCTCAATGCAAAGGCCATGCCTCATTCTTATCCCTGGACCGCTGCCTCACGTGGCTCTGCATGGCCGGTTCCACGGTCGCGCAGTCGTGGCTGAAGCTGGTGGGACTCGACACCGCCGTGGTGGGGGTGGAGAGGTCCTTGAAGCCCAGGCCGCCCTGTTCCAGGTCGTGCAGGGTCCTGCCGTCCAGCTTGCCGGGGAAGTCGATCCAGCTCTCGGCGCGCGCGTGGTCGTCGCGGTGGGCGGTCCTGGTCCTGCGGCTGCCGATGGTGGGCGGGGCGACGGCGACGTCGTTGACAAAGTTGGCGGGGTCGAGGCTGTGGTTGTGGGCGGCCTGGTCGCGGGCGCTGTCGTGCTTGTCGGCGGCGACGGCGGCGTCAAAGGAGACAAAGGCGCGGGGGAACCAGCGCGTCAGGAGCGGGCGGAGGGTCATGGCGCTGGCCACGGCGATGGAGACGTTGATCTCGGTCGACGTCCAAAAGGTGTTGATGGATATGTTCCACGTGTAGTCCTGGTCGCGGAAGGGGGAGACGAGGAAGACGAGGCGGATGATGGCGATGACGCAGACGCTGAGAAGTGGTTAGCTGGAGATGACAGAGATACAGTGTAGGCATCACCAACAAAAATAAAACCCAAACTCACAAGAATCCCATCCCAAACAGCCCCAACAAGGCCATCTTCTGCCTCCACGCCAACTTCCGCATGCTCAGCACCACCGGCAGCGGCAGCGCAAAAATAACAAAATCCGTGACGACGTTGATGGAGCTGTTGACGTAGTAGACCATGTTTGGATGGCAGTAGACCTCGCGGCCCTGGTCGCGCAGGCTCATGCGCAGCCCAAAGTCCCAATAAGCCTGCAGGGGCACGCAGGCGGTGAAGTTGGACGCGGCGATCCAGAGGTTGGCCACGACGACAAAGGCCAGCGTGGCCAGGGCGGCCCGCCTCGCGCGCCTGCCCACGCCCAAAAAGGTCAGGTACAGCAGCAGGATGGAGACCTTGGTCAGGCACATGGCGGTGCTGTAGAACACGTAGCCGTACCAGGCGGCGCGGATGCCCAGCGGGAAGGAGGCCGGGTCCGTGTCCCAGACGTGCCGGCCCATGCCGTGGTGCAGCTGCTCCAGGGACGACGCCACCAGCCCGCCCGTCGACAGCCACGCGGCCAGGATGCACCAGTCGGCCGAGATCAGAGGCCGCCCCAGGAGCACCGCGCGCGTGTAGAAGCGCAGGGCCACGAAGATGGCGCTGGCCACGTACGTCGTGATGACGCAGGCGTACAGCCCCGGCTGTCTGGTGTCGTGGGGCAGCGAGAGGGCGTCTGGTGGCGGCCAGGGTGCTGTTGAGGCTGTCGAGTTGTCCGACATTGCTGGAGGGGTGCCGGCTCAGTAGATGGCTGTGGATGAGTGGTTTGTTTTGTTTTTGTTTTTGTTCTTGAGAAGTCTATTTCTTGTCGGTTCCAGTCCAGACGTATCAGCCAGTAGCTATCGAGTCAACCAGCAGCTATCGAATCAACGGCCCACTCATGCGGCGGCGGGTAGTGATATCAGAGCAGGCACACCGGCAAACAATGTAATGGCATGGTGGTTTTGCAGGCATGTACAAGTCTAATCCAGTCACAAGAACAAACAATATCGCAAATCTGACAAGGCCTGCAAGATCGAGGGAACCAAATCGCCGGAACCGTCTTGGTTTTTCTTGGACTAGACTCATCACGCTATCCCAGGGGCAATGGGGGATCTGAGTTTTTGTGTGGATCAATTTTTTTTCAATATGGGGCTGGAACGAAGCATCCCGTCGCGAACCGGTGAGGTACCTTGGTTAAGCATGGCCATTTGACACCCTGTCACAAAAAAACCAAAAAGAAGGCGAAAATCGGTGACATGCATGCCAAGGGTGGATGCGTTGACAAACACCCTTTAAAACGGCATGTTATACCCTTTTCGACTACGTAAAAACGGCCGAGTCGATGCCTGTACAAGAGACCAAGACTGAGCTGAGCGTTGTGCAAGATTTTGCAGTCGGCCGAGCCGGTCCACTTGTCAAACGGTGGGCATGGTATTGGCCGAGAAAGAAATGTCAAACAAAGTTTAATAAAGCAAAAACACAAAATTCCCAACTTGCATTCAGCGCTAGGTGACGCCGAAGCGGACCATAAACAATGCGTATTATCACCTCGGTGTGAAGAGCTTCCGTATAGAAAAAAAAGGGGGATTTGGTCGCGGGTGGGCGGTGGACAGGCAAAAAAAAAACCATCCCAACTGACAAGGACAGTCCCGGATGCGGCGGTAACGCTCCGAGAGGTCGGACACGTGGTGGATACCTGCAGCAAGAGGAACTGTGTGCCGTGTCTACCTAAAACCAAGGCCTGCATAAACTGCTCCAAGCTCTGGGGTCCCTGCTCATTACCGGTTGTTTGCGTAGTACCGTGGGCTGATCTGATAATGGTACTTTTCTGCCTCTTCTGGGTACCCCGCCCCGCACCGGTCTGGGCCAAGCCACCTTTTTCCCCAGCTCCACCAAGGGCACTCGATCTGTCCGCACTCGGTCGTTCTTGCGACGTGTTTTCTGTACGGTTCTTGCGTTTTTGGCATGTTTTGACAGCTTGCTGTACCGGTGATCTCGTTTCTTTTCATCTTTTGCGTTTGCCCCCGGTTTGAAAAAAAAAAAAAAAAAAAAAAAAAAAAACGCGTCGTCTATAACAAAAGCCCGTTATACCGTCAAAGCCCCTAGACTGACTCGGACCAAATTAGACTAACGCCGATCCAAATGTTACCTACGGCCAGGTCCGGATTTTTGAGGAGGCGAGTTGAATTGTGGAGATAGGACTTAGCGGTCGTCTGGTCCGATGTCGTTGCTGACCTGGAGATTCGAACAACTCAAAAACTCCCCGCATTCCACGATGCGTCTAGTGCGTCTAGTGCATCTACGAAGTAGTGCTTGTCTGACCACCACGATCACCAGTGTTGAGATTTAGCGTCATGGCGAGCTTACAAAAGGCGAGCTTACAAAATGCGAGGCGCACTGCTTAACTCCGGACTGCGATGTGATATACACAATGAATGACGCTGGATGATGGCAAATGGAACCAAACATTGCAATACTATATATATAACAGATTTTTGCGGCATCTCCAACATTACTTTCATCATGAAGTTGAACACATGAACCTTGGAGCAAATGCGACACTCGCAGACGATCCAACCACAGTAAAGCAGGACGCACACAGCAGCACGCACAGCAGCAACCATGTCCCAGTCATCCAACAAGACGCTGACGGCCATCCCAACCACCCAATTCACCACCCCGTCGCGCCCGCTCACCTTTCTCGTGACGGGCTGCTCCTCCGGCCTCGGCCTGGCCCTGTGCCGCGCCATCCAGTCCGCAGGCCACGTCGTCGTGGCGACCAGCCGCAACCCATCTCGGACGCCGGCCCTGGTCGCCGAGATCGAGAGCGCAGGCGGCCGCTGGCTGGCTCTGGACGTCGACAGCCCCGACGCCGGCGGGAGGCTGGTCGAGGGCCTCGAGCAGGGCGGCACCGCCATCGACGTCCTGATCAACAACGCCGGCTGGTCGATCCACCAGGCCGTGGAGCAGTTTGAGGAGGCCGAGGTGCGCGACCAGTTCGAGACGGTGTTTTTTGGGCCCTACAGGCTCGTCAGGGCGGTGCTGCCCCACATGCGGAGGAGGCGCTTTGGCGTCGTGGTCAACGTCAGCTCGGGGGCTGGGCTGGAGGGCCGCGAGAGCATGGGTGTCTATGCTGGGGCCAAGGCGGCCATGGATGGTGAGTGCTGCCCTGTGGAGACGGAAAGACGGAGATCCAACTTTTTATTCTGACAAAACCCACAGGCGTCTGCAAAGTCCTCGCCAAGGAAGTGGCCGACTTCAACGTGCGCGTGGTCACGGCCTACCTGGGCACCTTTGGCACCAACATGGCCAACGCGGCGCGCACCGGGGCCGCCCCGCTGGCGGACGACTACCACGGCACCACGGTGCACGACATGATCGGCCTCATGGCCGCCGGGACCTTGAAGGCGGCGGGCGACGCGGACAAGGCGGCCAAGGTCATTGTCGACGTGGTTGTGGGCGCGGGCGTGGGCGAGGGCCGACAGGGCGAGACGGCGCTGCCGCTGGGGCCGGATGTGCTGCCCAGGTTGGAGCTGGTCAGGGATCGGCTGGGGCATGCGCTCGAGGTTTTTGGAGCTGCGGCCGAGTCGACGAGGGCTGACTAGATTCTGACGGTTGGGCTTGGGAGTTGTGTTTTTTTTTTCTTTTTTTTTTCTTGTTTGTTCCTTTTTTGGCGTTGTTCAGCAAGAGACTTCCGGGTCAAATTGCACACCTCACTGAATTACCATGATGCAATTGCAAAACACAAGAATGCAAAAATCATCTCTCAAGCATTTCCTCATGTCCTCTTTCCAACACGACATCACCATCCCCTCGTCTTGATATAAATATCAACCACCTCATCCTCCTTGCCCACCCTGTCCGAGTCGACCACAAAATACCACCCAAAGTGACTGCTCGTGATGCAGGCATGGTTGGGCCAGAGGCGAATCTTTTGCCCAACCGCCAGCTCATCCACCACCCCCTCGCCGCTCCTCCCCCTCCAGGTCAGGATGCCGTGCTCCTGCGCGAACCGCCCGACCATCCAGCCCTCGTAGTCCTCGACGTCGCAGTCCGGCAGGGCCAGCGGCGTCCCCGCGGCGTCCGCCCTGCCCCACGGCGACACGACCGCCATGCCCGGGTAGGCCTTGCAAAACTCCCTGCCCAGCGCCAGGCCGCCCGCCCCGCACAGCGCCTCGGGCGTGCCCCCGTCGCCGCGGCCCGGGTACACGCTGCAGACCTCGGCCAGCACCGTCAGCGCCACGTCGCGCCACGACAGCGCCGACCGGGCCGTCGACCGCGCCGCCAGCTGCTGCATGTCCAGCAGCGGGTACACCCCCGCGTGCATCTCCGCCACGTGGCCCTTTTCCTGCACCTCCTCCAGCAGCGCCCCCAGGTCCAGCACCGCCGCCATCAGCTGCCGCGGCGCCCCCGCGTCGTCTGGCATCCCCGCCCCGCTCGCCATCTGCTCCATCTCGCCGCTCAACAAGTTCTGCACCGCCAGCGCCGTCGGCGACGCTCCGGCCGAGAGCACCAGCGGCGGCAGCCCCTTGCCCGCGCCCGCAGCCCGTGCCTCGACCACCGCGTCGGCGGCCCGCACCAGCGCGCCAATCTCGGCAGCCATCATGGCGACGGCCGCGGCCCGGCTGTCGCCGGCATAAGAGTGCCCGGCGTGCGAGTACAGGCCGCTCAGGACGACGGCGCCCGCGTCGTGCGCCCGCAGCGCCGCCTCGACGACGGCCGTGAACGCCGCGCTCTCGAGCTGCACGCCCGCCCGCCTGCCGCCCATGTCGATCTTGATGTAGGCGTGCGGGACGACGCGGGCGTCCGCGCCGGCCTGCGCAAACTTTTCCAAGCACTCCAGCTGCGCCGGGTGGTCGACCAGCACACTGATGCTGCCGGGGCCCAGCTCCCGCCCCAGCGCGGCGAGGCGCGCCAGCTGTCCGGGCGGGAGCGGCAGGCCGTACAGGACGTTGACGGGGCGTCCGCGGCCGCCGTACTCGCGCAGCAGCGGGAGGAGGAACTCTGCCTCCTCGAGCGTGGAGACGACGATGCGCGCGGGCCCGTCGGCGTCCGAGTCGCCGACCTGCAGGCGCGTGACCTCGGCCGTCTTGTGCGTCTTGACGTGCGCCCGCCACTGCAGGCCCAGGTCCCGCGCGCACGACAGCATGCGGGCGCAGTTGCGGCGCACCGCGGCCACGTCCAGCACCGCGGCCGGCGTGGGCAGGGCCGAGAGCGGCTGCCCTACGTACTGCGAGACGAGGGCGTCGCGGGGGGAGGAGGGGTAGAGACGGGGTGGTTGGGACATTGTCAGGGTTTTGTGGGTGTTGAATGTTGGAATATTTGTCTCTTTTTTTTCTTTTCTTTTGTTTTCCCCCAATTGATTGGAGATGGGTATCAGATGAATTGGGTTTGGTGTGCGCAGTTTAGGGATGAGGGGCTGGATGGTTTGGTGATATTAGCGTGCTAGGTCTAGTCCTAAATTATGACAAGCCCCGCGTTCATCCGAGGCTTGCCGATAAACTACAAGCAGATAAAATGGAAATAAACAATCGACTAGGCTGTCGAATTACCTGCAGCAGTACCAGTACCTGATTCAGTTGTAGAACCCCATGCCTTCCCTGGTAACCGTTGCCGGTTGCCTGTGGGCCAAGAGAGACAAGCTTCTTAAGACGAATATCATGGTCAGCTCCCTCAGCCCCGAATAACATCTGTCAAGCTGTGTAAAACCAATCTTTCCGTCGGGGAAAGTGGAGGAGCATAGCGAGGAAATGAGGGGCAATTCTGCAGGCGTCCCTCCACACGGTATGACGGATGCATGAAAACCCTGAAAGTATGGGGATACGGCGTCACAGCATATGCCTGTATACTGCCATGCAACAACTGGCGCCCTATCTACTATTGAATAGGTACTTTGGCTATCAATCGTGAATTTGTCAATTGGTCAGTTTGTCAATCTTTTCCATCGGCATAACGCTGCCGCAGGTCCAAACCTCTGCTGACCCGGTCCACCGCATTTGGGGGAGTTTCTCTGCGTGGGGGTCACGTCACTGATCATCTTGCTTGGGTCTGACATCGCATAGTCTCTTTGTCGAATGTCAGCTTGTCAACACCATCAACCTCCCATGCAGAAACCCGCGGTCACCTGTCAATTTCACGTAACAAGTACTACAGTAACCCCGACTTGTGCAGTAAGCATGAACCACATCAAACTGCTACCGTACCTCCCATCCCATCTCGGCTGCCGTCCAGTGACGCGATGGCGGCATGCAAAAGCTTCGACGGAGTTTAGCCCGCCTCTGAACCAGGGTTTAGCGCAATCCCAACCCATGAATCCATGCCGGAGTGCACTAAAACCAATTTATTGACTCGTTGATCCAGACAATCTCGCCCCTCCCCCACATCAACCCAACTCTTCCCCCAAAAAAATGACCCCCGACCAAGGTAGTTTAATTAACGTTGATAGGTGTCTGGTTCCGCAAACGGCCATCGGATCGGAGTGTCTGCGCGTTGGCTTCGCGCGGGAAGTGAGGGTTGAGCCTGTGCCACGGCCATGCTTTCCTGGTGGGATCAGTACGCACGGTGACGGGGGACGTGGGATGTGCACTACACTATGCATTCTCCCCTGGTTTCAAGACACGGCGCACACGGGCGAGAGAGGGAGAGATGTCTTTTCTGATCCAAACTTATTATTGATCCTCGTAGCAGAACCCATACCTTGGTTTTGGTGTCGACTAGTTTTCACTGTATATTTCTTCTCTTGGAATAAAACCACCAAAACATTCCACAATTTACTCCTCACACCTTGCCAAACCTTCATCCGGCAAACCCCATCGCAAACATGTCCCCATCAACAGAATCCAACCCCGTCCCCCCCTATCCCCTCCACCCCTCCGTCGCCTCCCGCATCAACCCAGAGTACGCCGCGTTCTACAACGCCCACATCGCCGACAAGCAACAGGTCCACCTGCAGCCCATCGCCGCCTCGCGGTCCTCGGGCGTGCTCATCCCCGGCGCGGGCCCCCTGCTCCCCGTGGGCAGCACCCAAGACTACACGATCCCGCGCACCGCGTCCAGCGGGCCCGACGTACGAGTCCGCGTCTTCACCCCGCCGGGCGCCAGGCCCGCCTCGGGCTGGCCGGGCTGCGTCTACTTCCACGGCGGCGGCTGGGTGCTGGGGACCATCGACACGGAGAACGTGGTGTGCAGCAACCTGTGCGCGCGGGGCGGCGCCGTGGTGGTGACGGTGGACTACCGGCTCGCGCCCGAGGACCCCTTCCCGGCGGCGGTCGACGACTGCTGGGAGGCGGTGCGGTGGGTGGTCGCGCGCGGCCCGGAGCTGCTGGGGCTGGACCTGGGGCGGCTGGCGACGGGCGGGTCGTCGGCGGGCGGCAACCTCGCGGCCGTCATGTGCCAGCGCGCGGCCGTCGTGGCGGACCACCCGCCCTTCCGCCTGCAGCTGCTCTCGGTCCCCGTGGCGGACAACACGGCCACGGCCGAGACGACGCCCAGCTGGCGCGAGAACGAGCACACGCCCGCCCTGCCCGCGCCCAAGATGCTCTGGTACCGCCGCCACTACCTGCCCCGCGAGTCGGACTGGGCCCACCCCGAGGCCAGCCCGCTGCTGTGGGACGGCGACTGGAGCAGGCTGCCGCGGGCCGTGATTGTGTGCGGCGAGCTGGACGTGCTGCGCGACGAGGGCGTTGCGTTTGGCGACAGGCTGAACAAGGCCGGCGTCAGGGCCGACGTGCACGTCTTGGAGGGCCAGCCGCATCCGTTCCTGGCCATGGACGGCGTGCTGGAGGACGGGAGGAGGGCGATTACGTATTTTTGTGAGGCGTTGAAGGAGCTGTAGGCTGTATAGTGTAGTTTGGTGTACGTGTGGAATAATGAGTGCAACAACGAAGAAGCGAACGAAGAAGTGAAGTTTTTATGAAATCTTGTGATCATCTTTTCTTTTTCATTGTTTTCAGTTGGAGACTTGCTACGGAATCCTAATTACTGCCAGCAATGATGCCCAAAACCTAGCACAGAGCAGTGCACTCAATCTCGACGTCCACGTTGAGCGGCAGCGTCTTGACGGCCACGCATCTGCAACCCCTCAATCGTCAGTCAAAATGCCCAGTTGGCATGCATTACAGAAAAAGAAAAAAACTCACGTCCGGCATGGCTTGACCTCGCCCCAGTACTGCATGTAAATCTCATTCATGGCCGCAAAGTCGTCCATGTTGGACAGGAAGACGTTGACCTTGACGACCTTTTCGATGCTGGAACCGGCCTCCTCCAGGATGGCGGTCAGGTTCTTGATGCATTGGTGCTGTTGGACAATGCGACGTTTCAAAATCAGCGACAGGTTCTGAGCGTCAATAGACGAGAGAAGAAAAAAAAGACATAGCTTGGGATATTTACCGTGTGCGCCTGGATGTCGCCGTCGATAATCTGCATGCTCACGGGGTCCATGGGCACGGCACCCGAGACGAAAACGAAGCCGTTGGCCTTGATGGCCTGGCTGTAGATGCCGGGGAGGGGCTTGGGGGCCTTGTCGGTCAGGACGGCGGTCTTGTCTGACATTTTGACGGTGTCGGGTGGTTTGGGTGGTAGAATGTGAGTTTGCAACCTGTGCCGTGGCAAAGAGAATTGACGTTCAAGTTGGCAGTGAACGTTAAAACACACAAAAGATCAGCTGGGCATCGACATCAACGCCCAAGGTTCATCTTTGCTTTTTCTCCAACCAAACTCTACAAATAGTTACATGCATCCCACCCCCCGGTGCAGCGGTGCTTACTCCGAGAATCGGAGAATCGGCGCGGGACACATTCGCTTGGGGCAAGCTCAGTTTCGGGGGGGCCTGCAATCCCCCCACCATGGCGGCACTGTTGCAATCGTTCCACGCTGCCCCGTTCCGGCCCGGCACTAGTCGACCAAAACCCAGGCTAGGGAAGCAAGTGCCTTTTGGTCGTAGCCAGGCAAGCCAAGACAAGAGAACAACCCGTGGTAGCACCAGTGACGTAGTGAGACCAAATGTCAAAAAATGGCAAGACATTTAATCTTCCATGTTCCCCATCCAAAAACTCCGCTTGTTGGAGGGACCCCGTGCCCGAAAATTTGGCCTATCGGGGTTCCATGTCCGCCAACCCCTCACTTTGTGTTGCTTTTGCCTGTCACGGTGCAAGACGGTGCTTTTTTTTTCTCTTTCTATTCAATTCAACTATTTTATTTTATTATTTTTTGCTTGGTTGTCCATTCGTTTCTCCGCACGTTGCTTTCCCCCTCTGTGCATTCATGGTCAATCTTATTCGGGCGCTGCAGCAAGCCACCACCATTGCTTGTTGCTGGTCTTCGGATGCTCAACCGAGTTAAAAAACGCCAGTCTCAATGGAACATCGGTACCTTTTTTTTCGTGACAAAAAGTTTGCCCGAGCGGGAGGTAGGTCTTTCTCGTTCCCGGATACTGTCTAAACGATGGATCAAACGCAGCAACTATCTGCACTATCTGTCTATCTATCTCAGGTACGGGTATACTATCTCAGGTACAGGTATACTATCTCGTCTAGAGTCGCACCGGGCGAGCGGTGGGGGTCAGTGTTCCCCCGACCCCCAAATCCCCCACCGAAGATTGGGCTCATTCCCCATCGAATTGCTAGGGTATAATCAATCTATCATGTCGCATGTCGCAAGTCCCAGTCATCTGTCTACCTGTTGGTTGCAACGTTGTAGATGCGGGGAAGTCTCGTTCGAGTAGTTCATCTCGGATTTGGTTGGATTGACCTATCTACTACAGTAGTTGGTGTCGAGACCAGTGAATTTTGGCATCTTGTCCTCGGCACACTAAGAACCAGGCACAGTTTATTTTTCGTTTTGATTTCTCCGGTATGCAGCAGTATGCTCGGCATTCAACATCCTAGTCTCGAAATCCATCCGTATCAAGCGTACCCCAGACGATGCCATGCTTATCTCGCAGCTCTGGTCGGCTCCCCCAAACCGATCGACGGATTTGTTAGTTCCCAACCATGCATGTTTATCACTCCCAAGCCTTTCTTTCCCAAGGGGCCAAGGTGGCAACCGTTGCATTTGTGCCGTGCCTTGCTGGTGCTACAATGCTGGCTTGCGACAGGGGTGCACAAGTTGTTCGGGACAATAAGAAACAAGACAACGCCAACTTGGATCCGGCCTAGATTCTTTATCCTTTTTCTTTTTCCGTCCTGATGTCGGGCCGTTAGTTGTCGCATGTTCGAACCTGCATTGTTTTAACAAATAAATTCTTGGCACCCGGCTCTTCGAGCCCCCCATTTTGCGTCCGCGAACTTCTGTGACCACTCGACCCAACAATGTCGTCTGCACCTCTGGACGGCCCAGAGCCGAGCTCCCCGGCCCACGAAGCCACGCGGCCCGCCGCACAGGATGGCAAGGACTCGGGCGTGCAGGACCGCAGGGACTCGGCAGCCAGCCACAACATGGGCAAGATCATCGAGGACCAGACCGAGACGGCGCGCGTGCTCGACCACGCCGCCGAGCGCGCCCTCTGCCGCAAGTTCGACCTGCGGCTCATGCCCGTGCTCGCCTTTTTGTACCTCCTCAACGCCCTCGACAAGGGCAACCTCGGCAACGCCCAGACGGCCGGCCTGAGCGACGACCTCGGCTTCTCCGCGGGGCAGTACAACCTGATCCTGTCCATCTTCTTCGTGCCCTTTGTCATCTTTGCGCCGCCGCTCTCGATCCTCGGCAAGAAGTTCGGCCCCGCCAGGGTCCTGCCGTGCCTGGGCGTCGTCTTTGGCTCCATGACCTTGTTGACGGCCGCCGCCAAGGGCTTCGGTGGCATCTTTGCGCTGCGGTGGTTTTTGGGGATGGCGGAGTCGGCCGTCTTCCCGCTCGTCATCTACTACCTGACTACCTTTTACCGCCGCGGAGAGCTCGCGCGGCGACTGGCCATCTTTTACGCGGCCGCCAACATCGCCAACGCCTTTTCGGGTCTCTTGGCGTTTGCCGTCTTTCGCATCGAGCGACCGGATCTCATCGACTTTCGCTGGCGCTGGCTGTTCATCATCGAGGGCTCCATCACGGTCCTGTTCGCCATCTTTGCCTACTGGTACCTGCCGCTCAACGCCGGGACGGCCGGCTTCCTGACCGAGGAGGAAAAGGCTCTAGCGTACCACCGCATCCACGTTGACTCGTCCTCGGTCGTGGAGGAAGAGTTCAACTTTCGCAAGTCGCTTGTCATTTTTAAGCACCCGACCACGTGGGCCTTTTTGCTCATTGAAATCTGCGTTGGTGTTTCTGCTCAGGCGGTGCATTTGTTCCTGCCGCAGATCATCCAGAGGCTTGGGTACGGCGCCATCCAGACTAATCTGTACACTGTCGCTCCCAACATTGGTGTAAGTTTTCTTTTGATCTTATTCGTTTTTCGTCTACAAGAACTCGTGCTAAAAGTGCATCACAATAGGGCGCCGTCATGCTCATCATCCTCGCCTTCCTTTCCGACTGGCGACGTATCCGTGGGCCCTTTGTGGCACTGGGTTTCACTTTTACCTGTATAGGGTTTGCCATTTACGCGTCCATCCAAGATATTGGGGCGCAGCTTCAGCTGGGATATTTTGCGACTTTTATGATGTGCTGGGGCACGTCTGCGCCGTCTGTACTCACCAGCACTGTAAGCAGCCATCTTTACCATCTTTACCATCTTTGACCCCTTCTCAGGTCTCCCTGTGGATCCCATCACTGACAGCCAAACCCCAAAAGTGGTACAACAACAACATCGCCCACGAAGGCCAGCGTCTGGTCCTCACCTCGGTCGGCGTCCCCCTTGCCAACCTGATGGGTCTCGTTCCCAGCAACATCTTCCGGCTCGAGGATGCACCCAAGTACGAGAACGGCCTGATCACTGTGGCCTGCTTTGGTGCCGCCGGAGCGCTGGCTGCCGCATCAATGTGTGCCTATATGTTTTTCGACAACAAGGCCAGGAACAGACGACAGGGCGTCCGTCTTAGTGCCAGGGACGTGCCGACTCACAAACTTAGAGACGGGCCGAGGGCTGAGGAGTTTAGATGGTTTTTGTAGGACGAGCTAGCATCTGTGTGTCTGTAGCTTCTAATATATATACAACAGTTGAACAATGCCAAGCCCAACACCCATCCTAGCCAACCCACCCATAACAAATGAAACATCCAACTCAAAGCGCCAACCCAGGCGTCATACTATTCACCGACGACGGCCGTCTCCCGCCTCTCGGCACATACACGCTCGGCACCTGGTAGCTCTCAATGAGGTCGACCTCGCTGATCGGCCTCCTCCACGTCTCATCGTCCTCCACCAACCTCTCCCTGCTAGCCCCACCGCGTAACTCCACGGCGCGCAGGTCCGAAAACTCAATGACCGCCTCGCCCTCCAGCGCCGCCGCCGCCGACCCCGACTTGACAAACACCCCGCTCATGGGCCGCAGCTTCGCGGCGCCCAGGTCCACGTCCACAAACGTCACGCGCGACCTCCTGTCGCCCGCGCTGCACGTGCTGTCCCTCGACCCCGGCGGCGCGCCCAGCTTGAGCACGGGCGGCGGCGGGCGCAGGTCCGGCGGCGGCAGCGGCCTCAGCGCGATGCTGCGGCTGCTGTCTCGAGACTTTCTCGGCGGCGCTGCGTCGACGGACCGGCGCGCCCCGGGCTTCTGCAGGGCGCTCTTGCGCGCGGCGCTGCTGCTGCTGGCGGCCGTGGTGGTGGACAGGCGGGCGGTGTTGGTGCCGCGGCGCGGCTTCTCGGGCAGGCCGAGCAGGCGGCGGATGCGCGGGGCGGCGATCACGCTGATGAATTGCCGCAGCGCCGGCATGCAGGCGACGCAGATGCCGATGCAGACCTCGACGCTGGACCAGATGGCGCCCTGGAGGGACTCGTCGGTCACGGCGGTCGCGGGGGACACGTTGAGGAGGAGGGGGATGCGGATGCAGCTTATTACGATGAGGCTGTGGCGGATGATGGGAGGTTAGTTGGGTTTCTGGTCCGGGGAATTTGCCGTCAAGACGAAAAAAAACTCACAAGACACCAAACCCAAACATCAACATGACGCCAATCTTCTCCCTGCTCTTCAGGTTGAGCCGCCACACCAGAGTGGCCGGCAGACCAAACATCCACACGTCCAGCAGCACCCCGACGATGGCGTGGATGACGGGTATGTCGTTCATGTGCCAGCAGGAGCCCGGGTGGTCGTCGCCGGTCCAGCCGAGCCAGAAGTGGTCCAGCGGCCGGCACTGCACGAAGCACAGGACGATGAAGACGCCCGTCTGGAACATGTTGAAGTAGTGCGTGAACCGAAACACGCGCTGCGCGTCGGGCTCGCGAAAGATGCGCATGTACGTGAAGAGGATGGACGACTTGACCAGGCAGATCATGACAAAGTAAAACGGTTCAAAGATGAATATGACCTGGGATGCATGTTAGTATGAACCAAAGCAAGAGGGTAATAAAGTAAAAGTGGGGAGGACCGACCAAAAGAAATCGTGTTATCCTGCGTGCTGATATCGCCCACATATCTGCAACGAGGTTGTTTTTGATGACTGCAAGGATGACATCAGCCTCTGTATAAAAGCCCGTGTTGCCCTTTTGCTCAATTTGCTGCCAACATCAGTGATCAACCACGCCAACCACTCACCTACAATCCCTCCCGGGAGAAGCGCAGCAAACAGGACCTGCCAACAACCGCGCACTGGTCAACTTTAACCCATTACTTTTCTCCGACAACATCCCGCCAAGAATTAGGCAAAAGAACATCGTCAATCATACTCACCCAAGCCAGTATGATGGTGGTGTCGTCATGATACCAACTCGACACCTTGGCCAGCTTGAGGGCCAGGCGAAGGATGATCAACAGCGTCGGGATGGCAGCCATGATCCCGATGCCGACGGGGAGTTGCACGTAGTGGTTTGCAGGAGGGCGATCGCAAAGAGTCGCTGTAGCGTTGATGGCCGCTGTTATTTCGTTTGTGGAATCGCAGACTGTTAGCTTGTGGACAGTGACATACACCTCCGAATAAGTGAATCCACCCATATAAACTACAGCAAAGAGCCAAAACGCACCAAGTCCTTCTCCGGCCGGACACTTATCACGTATGCACGGTGTGAGATAACCCACGAACCAGTCGTCGTCGTGGCACAGACACGTCTGGTTGGAGTATGGGCATGTCGTCTTGGTAAGCCCATCGAGGGCGCAGTCTGCCTTTTGGAGCGGAAACGTCTCCCCGTCTGTCAGGTCTCTGACCGCACGCTCTGCAACGAACTGGAGACAAAGAAAAAAACCCCAAGCTTGCGTAACTTACAGCACACGGCGGGACCTGCAGGAAAATCGGCGCGAGGATCAACTCGGCCCTGTACGGCGCCGAGGCGGTGACAACCCCGGTCAGGGGCAGGTTGACAGCGGCAAGCAGTCCAAAGATTCGCATTTTGGAGCTGCTGCCAAATTATGCATTATCGAGTTTTTACCTTGACAAAAGATGGCAAACCGGAAAATCGCAAGGAGCAGAAAAACCCAGACAGGAAAAGAAAAAAAAAAAGCCCCATGGGAGCTTATGAGGCTGTCGGTGGCACCTTGACGCTGCCCATCAGCCCCCCGGCCTCATGACTGACGCTCTTTTCCCCCATCGACGCCATAGAGGGCTTGCTGCCAAGCAAGACAGACAGCACTGGGAGCCCCCATCAAGGTTTCGCAAGCCAGCCGCCACCGTCGTGTCGATCCGGGCCCTGATCGCTTTTTTCCATGCAAGGTACTTTACTCGACTCGCGCCATGACCTGTTCTAAAAAAACCCACCTCTTTGGTTTTGGGGGACGGGGTTGTAAAGTTGGCATTTCCCCTCGGAACTTGCTCCCCGAATTGCCCGTCTATGATGTTTAGCGATGGCCAGTGACGTGGGGCGGCGCGGAAAAAGGCGTCGCGGGGGAGGCGGCTAGAAGCGAGGCCGGCGTCTGCCCCATGACGGCGCTAGTGGGAGCCACCTCCTATTCGCCCTCCAAGAGGAAAATCGAAGGGTTTTTGTTTTCCCGGGCGTCTGGATGCGGATTTGTTCAAATTTCCATTGCATACCCAACTGGCCAGCTTTTGCCAAAGTACGCAGACACCGCACCGTGGCACGGGAAATGCACAATCGAGGACGGCTATCTTGACCTACACAATCCTTCTGATAGTAGTCGCATCTCGTGTGGACTGTGGATCAGCTTTTACATTGTGTATTCCCTTTGACAGTCATCAATCAAGATCTCTCGCAGGAACAAGATAAATAAACTCATTCTACTGACCGGCGGGCGAGCTCAGTCCTCAATGACCTCGTAAGACAGTCTACACTGCATCCCAAACCTTGTCATCTCCCTTCATCGACAAAGTGCTCCTGCCAAGACGCCAACCAATTTTAGTCTAGTCTAGCCCGCAAGGTCTGGAGCGTTCTGTCAGCGCAGCTGGCATTGTTCAATCGCCAAGCAAATACTCTCGGCCAGAGCGTACCATCTCGGCCGTGATATTACGGCAAGCCTTGTCCTTCCCGGAGAGCTGAACAGATTAGGTTTTTGCAAGCCGCCGCTAGCCTCACCTGATGCCCATTAAACAGCTGAATAGCCTCTGCCGTCTGCCGCCTTGATGCTACAGATACTGTATCCCATCGGAAAGGGTAGTCCGCCGCTAGGTTCCGGTAGCCGACACCGGCAGTTAATTACATGGCTAGTCCGCGACTTTTCTCGGGCACTCATCGTTTTCCCCACGTGGGCTGTATGCAATGCGGTTCTTTTGTTGAGCTTGTGTTTTTATCATGCACTGATATTGCCCAGGAGCCTGATCAGAGGCTTGAATATCATTCTGAAAGCTCCTCTAATTTTTGTTGCTCATTTGAGTTGCAATTGCTTTTGTCTATTCCTCGTTACCACCAACTCATACACTTCGATCCTTGCGCTGTACTGAAAAGTCTTGAAAGAATAATAGTAATTTACAATTTTTATCATTATAACCCACCATTATCAAGTGGTGCAAAAAAACTCAAATAATACGCCTCAGCTGCCGAGTGGCTTCTGACTAGACTCCCACTGCTTCTTTACAAAGTCCGCGGCGGCATCTTTGTACTTTATTTGGTACTTCTTGTGAACTTCACGGTCAGTGCCGGTCGGGGACTTCTTGTCGCACCAGCGGTCCTTTTCATCGCACCACGACCGCATGGCTTCGGAATAAGGGCCGCAGGGCTTGTTGCGCTGCCGCGGGAAGTAGCCGTTGCGGTCGGTCACGGTACCGACGTTCCAGGTTTGGTTTGCGCGGCGGGACGGGTCGCCAAACTGGAGCGAGGCGATGACTGGAGTAGGTGGGGAAACGGAGTTAATACTTGTCTGCAGATTTTTATAATTGTGCAAAATTGCGGCAGAGAGCAAAAAAAAAGGCAAAGAAAAAAAAACTTACTATTTTTGTTATAGACAGGATCAAGCGGCTTTGATCTGTACAACGGCAAACTGCTGGCGCCGCAGACAAGGTCGCCGACGACGTGCGCACCCTGGGAGTAGCCAACCAAGGCAATCTTGCCCTGCGGACACATCTTGACGTAGTCCCTGACGAGCTTCGCGAGCCTGCTGACGCCCCTGTGCACACTGAAAAAGTACTCGGCCGCGTTGATCTTTGCCGGGTAGTCGAGCGCGGTAATAAAGCTCCCCGGGACGGCGTCGCGTATGCTGGTGGCCACGGGCGCGATCCTGCCCATGTGCGAGGGCTCCGTCGAGCCGCGCACGACAAAGATCTGCACGCCCGCGGCGCACGACGTGGGCGGCGTGATGGGCGCGTCGACCACCATCGGCCCACCTCTGGCGGAACCATCTTGGGAGATTTCCCCGGGCAGAGCCCGTGCAGCGACGGCAGCGAACAGCAGGCCGGCGATGCGCCGTGTGGAAACCATCGTGACGGGGAAAGAAAAAGATTTCACAGGCGGAAAAGTTTTTCTTGTTGAATTGGCAATGTCTGATGGTTCCACGCCGTATGACCTTGTGGAGAACGACTCGATGAGAGGTTGTCCGGCAAGAATACGAGCACGGCTGAAAGACTAACAGGGTGGTCAACTTCTTATAGACGGGACGTCACTCATGAGTTGTTCTGCATTTAATGCCAAGTTATTTATAACTTGATAAAGTCCTCAATGCTAACCATGTACATGTGGATTTGAAACTCTATACACTATGATTGCCAGGGTTTGTTCAATAAGGGGTGAGAATTATTATCCACCAATTACCCAAATGGTAGTCGCGCAGCCCGCTAGTAGATCAAACTGGACATGGACAAGTCACCAACTCGAGTCGCCAAATTCCAAAAATAGAATGCCTTGTACATGCTATATGCGTATACCGTATACGGAATCAATTATAGACTCAAAATACACAGTCACGTGAATCTGTGTTGAGTGAAAATATGCTTATTTTAGGTTTAATAACCGCATGTTGTAATTCTCCCCAAAGATCTTTCTGGACTTGAAACGGACTTGGCGACATGTAGATACACAGAGCATTTTGCAGAGGAATACTGATCTAAACCTCTGCGAGCTTTATTCAAACGACGACGCAGCCTTGTTTACATCTTGCATTACAAGAAAAGATGTTCAATTTCTCGAAACGTTACAACAACTCAACTCATCGATTTCTAGCATAAGATGGCTTCCATCACGTAGGGCGAAGATGTCATCTGTTCCGGTACGAATATACATTGGAAGGTGCTGGGCAAGACAAGGGCGGACCGTTTTATCATCCAATAGCACCAAGGTAAACATGCTACATCATTCAGGAACAGAACTCTCTCTGGTGATTCTGAGTCTGGTTGCTGTTCAACGAGAAACCCCAAACTAGATGCACGCCTCGGGTTGCTTCCGTAGGATCGAAAGGCCAGTGACCAAACCACCCAGATGATATGATTGTATAAATGAATGGCGCTCACTGCACCTTGAGGCAGGCGCAGCATGACGAAACCCTAAAGTGATCGGGTCGGGACATCACCCCCCGTCGCCCTCTACATGTCCAGGCCATAGGGGGTGACTTTTTCAGACATTTTGTACAAATTCTCGCTCTGGCCCATATTTAGCCCGCGCCATTCAAGATCTACATAGCATCAGCTTGATCGTCGCCACCGATCCACCTGACATGTAACTCCTGGCAAGGTAAAGGCTAGCATTGCGCAACATGGGCTTGGACGGCTTCAGCAAGCAGTAGGGGGTGACGATTATGGATGCCAAGAGGCAATTCACCAAGGCGATCCAGGCTAGTTGCAGCTGCTTCTTTGTACAACTTTAGGCAAAACTCCCATAGAGTAAGCCCTCGTCTGCAGCCTCTCAAACAAGCTTCAGTTTGCGACTGTGAGCCAGATGGATTCACAGGTTTTTGAAACACAATGTTTATTAAACCTCGCCTGCACGTAAGCATTCGGGTTGAGAAAAAACTAGCAGTTCAAACCGCCAGTGATTAATTATCTCTGCACATCTCCCAAATACAAAATAAATCTATTCGCAGTCTGTTCCACACACAAAATAACCGGGGTGCCATTCGCAGCGCGTGTGCGTCAATCTGACAGGCAACTCCAGTCTTCAGCCCCCAGTTCAATCGCCATTGTTATCCCCACAAGCGGTCGTACGCGCGCGGGGGAAATATCCACCCCCGCCCCCCAGCTTGTCCCACAGCTCAGCGCGTTCGCGCTTTTACTGTCTTCGCGTCCCTTTGTGCAGTCTTGGATCGTCAATCCTGACCGCTTTCGTATTGCTGCTCCGTCCCACTCGGACCTAGCATACGGCCTGGCAGGAAGGCACGCGAGGCTACCCGATAAGATTCCCCTGTCTGTCTGTCTTGAGCTTGCCCTTGTAGAGCGGGTTGGGGTAGTATATGGTCCTGCCTGTCGCCGTGTCCAATTTATCCCATCCTACTACTTCATACCACTCGACGAAGCTGTTTATCAAGTACTCGTTCTCCTCGGGAAATGGGTGAACTCCGTCGATCTTTCCGACCTTGCTGTGTCTCATATCAACAAAGTCGTTGCGTTTTGTGTCGATATGATAAATGTAGATGGGAATGCGGATGCCTTTGCTAATCTTGAGGGCGAACTGTAGGGGCAACGTTCTATGGGAAGATACCGTAGGAAGAAACTCTCGCACATCTATCGAGAATTTCTTGTTGGAGTGGGGGAAGCGGTATCCCTGGCTGCTGCGTATAAGCTGCATTTTTACAGGGTCGTATTTTGCCTTTAAGAAATATAAATAGCCAAAACAAGCCGAGTTCTCTTCTTCAAGCCATAATTTGTCTTTGTGAATGTCTTCAGGTGTCCTGAATTCGGCTCTATACAAAACCTTTGGAATATTTGGGTCTCGAGGATATGGGTTTTTGCCTTGTGGGGGTAAACTTGCTGTGACGTTGCCAAACAGCGACAAAAACAAAGCAAGATTGAAAAAGAAACGTAAAAGAAACATTTTCATATTTCAAAATGGTAAATTCCGGGAGGGAGAGTGCGTTGTATCGGTCAAAATGCCAATAAAGAGAGGAAATACTTGATGTGTTAAATAACCAAAATGTTTGCAAAGCGCACAACGAGCTCAGTGGCGGCTAAATTATTAACCAGTTTTGCTTTCTCGCATTTTACGTCCATCAATGCCTATAATTGGCGCATTCTGTTACGACCAAACAAGTTGGGCCAGCACCAAGGAGGCCAGGTGGGGTTACACCCTTCCTGACGATATTCGCCAAAAGGAATCACCGACCGGCGGGAAAGGATTACATAAGGGGAAAAGACACGTGACATCACGTGATTGCCAAAAGAGGGATATAATTAATATATCGCATATTAATTATAACAGAACAAATAATATATCGGCTATGGAATATATTAAACATATTACGTCGAGGGACATAATTTATATAAAATACGTTTATTACCATATAGATAAATTCGATTTTAAAATTGTTTAACAGCAATTAAATTTTAATTAACCTTAATATTTATTTAAAAACGATTATAATTTTACCCCCAATTATTAAAAACCCCAATTACCCAATTAAACGTTCAATTGTTTTAACCCATTATATTTTACCCTAAAAATAGGTTACCCCGATATTTTAATCGTAATATTTTAATTGCTCCTGTTTAATATTTTGCCTTAAAATATACCGAGCAATATCCGACAATATATTTTCCCAGACGTCCAAAAATAACACCCCCAACACCCCGGCCACGAATAATAAGGCGACCCAAAAAGCCCCTATTTGGTCCAAAAATAATAGCGATAACGAAAACGAGGAAGACCAATTCCGCAGGCAGGTTATTAGGACCAACCAAAAGTTCCACGAACAAACGTTCCGCGCAACCCAATTCCAAAAGGAATTCCAGATTTTCCGAATTAATGTTAACGTTATTTTAACCCTTTTTAATGGGCGCGAAAAATTTAGGTTTAACCCCCCAACCACGTTCGATAATATATTTGGATAATTTAAAAGGTATTTTATATAAATACGCATTTACCAAATATTTTATTTAGAAATTTTCCGCAATAAAATAAAAAAGGTGGTATACTGTCACAGACCTGAAGGACAGCCACTGGGCTGTCGCTTAGTCATGACCCCTGTCACGTGAAGGCGCGAGGGCCGAGCGCCTCGCGCGCGTATATCTACGCGAAATCTCTGCAGTCTCCGATATGTAGCTCCTCGAGCTACGTCTTCGTCAACAACCACCTGCTACCCTGTACCTGGAAGACTAGATAGCCAATATACTCTGTCCTGTTACCTGATCGCCCGCACCTACCTGTCCGCCCTGCCTGCCCGTGACATTACGTAGCTCCTTCATTAGGTGCCCGCGATGCCTGCGTCACTGCAACCCCCGATCTTAACCGATTCGACCGAGGAACTGATCGAACACCTACAAGGACACCCTGAACAATGGGTGTCTTACATCTCCGATTCCTACCAAAAGCTGCAACTATTGCACGATAGCAACGTCCGCCTGAACTCCTGCCTAGAAATGCAGGAAGCCGAGACCCAACGCGCCCGCGCCGAAACGGACCGTGTCCGCGACAAGGCGCAGGCCGACATTCTGGCCATGGCCATGGAAAAGGCCTCCGCCATAACCTCCCGGGATGCCGCTTTCGCCGAATTAGAGAAAACACGGTCCGAACTGAAGGAAGTTCGGACCGTAACGCTACCCACGGTACATATAACCACCCCCGCCCCAACTACCAACACGCCTGTTGAACCCCTTATGGTTACTCCTATGGGAACAACTCCGCCGCCTGCTTCCGAACATCCCGCCTCCGCCCGCCTTTCTGAACGACTTCCAGACCCCGATAAATTTACGGGCGCCCGCTCCGACCTCCGCCGCTTCGCCACCCAAATCCGGGGGAAGATGACCTCAAACAAAGACCGCTTCCCCAACCCCGAATCACGCCTGATTTATATAGCCGGTCGACTGTCCGGTAAAGCGTACAACCTGATCCTGCCCAAAATGGTCGGAGGCACACCCCAATTCGGAGATTATACGGATCTCCTCCAATACCTAGAGGAGGCATTCGGGGACCCCGACCACGTCCAAAACGCACAAAACAAACTATATGCCCTGAAGCAGCGGAACGTAGATTTCGCCGAGTATCTGTCGGAGTTCCAACGCCTGTCTTTGGAAGGAGAAATGCCGGAGGATGCCCTCCCCCCTCTTTTATTCCAGGGAATATCGGAAGAGCTCCAGGACATGCTCCTCCACAACCCCGCCCCATCTCGCCAATACCACGAATTCACCCGACACCTGCAAAGTTTGGATAACCGCTACCGCCAGCACCAGCAGTATAAAAATAGACAGACACGTACCCCTCGGGCCGCAGCGCCCCCCGCGCGCGCGGCTCCCCGAACCCAACCCGACATACCGCGGGCCGCCCCCAAGCCAAACGCGGAGCTCCCGCTTAACGACCCTATGGACCTGAGCAGCCAACGCCGCCACAACCGCAAGGAAAACATGCTATGTTACCGTTGTGGATCCCAAGAACATTTCGTTGCCAAATGCCCGGAACCGGATACCCGCCGCACGCGGCTGCACCAGGCCGGAATCGAACGATCCAGGTCCAGGTCCAGGTCCCCGCGCCAAATACAAACCAAACTCCCTAAAAACCCCCGCCGCGGCTCGGACGCCAGCCGCTCCAGCAGCCGAAGTTCGAAAAACGGAGCCCGCCTGGGATAAGTCGCCCCCAGGCCGCCAAGGCCGCGCATAGACCGCCGGCGATCCGCATCTCTGCCGCCGCCGTTCACGGGTTCCCCGTTGAAGAGGAATATAACCAACGATCCGACCTGATGATCCTGCCTGCCGAACTGACAGTGGGGGGCCAAAACCTCCCAACCTATGCCCTCACCGATTGCGGTGCGGAAGGAAAATGCTTCCTCGACCAAGGATGGGCCGAAGAACGCCAACTACAAATGTATCCGCTGCGAAACCCATTCGACATCGAAGTATTCGACGGAAGGACCGCCGAAAGTGGGAAGTGCACCCATTATGTCCGAGGACAATTGAGAATCAAGGACCACATCCAGAAAAACGCGCTGTTCTTCGTCACACAGCTAGCCCACTACCCCATTGTGCTAGGAATGCCTTGGCTAAAGCAGCACGATCCAACGATTGGATTCGCGTCACACGTTATTACGTTTGACAGCGATTATTGCCGCCGACACTGCAATATGCCCGACAAACCGGAGAAGGTTAAAGCTTTACACGCCGTACCAAAAAAAAGCCGCCCCCAGTACCAGGCTGACCGACCGCCGTCCCTCCGCGAAATGGATATCGCCCCTATCTCCCTGCAAGCCGCGAGCATGTACGCCCGCCGCCGATCCTGCCGACTGTACGCCGTAACCTTGAAACAGATTGATGAGGTCCTAGCCGCCGACCCCCAAAATAGGAACGGGCCGACCCTGCCCGAAACAATCCGGGAATTCGCGGACGTATTTTCCCCGCAAGAAGCCGAGAAGCTGCCCCCACACCGACCGTCCGACCACCATATCCCGCTTATAGAAGGAAAAACGCCGCCGTTCGGCCCCCTGTACGCCATGTCCCGCGAAGAGCTGATAGCCCTTAAGGAATGGCTGACCGCAGAGTTGAAAAAAGGGTTTATCAGACCCAGTTCGTCATCCGTCGCCTCGCCCGTTTTGTTCGTGAAGAAGCAGGGAGGAGGGTTGAGGTTTTGCGTGGATTACCGCGCGCTGAATAACATTACCGTAAAAGACCGTTACCCGCTGCCGCTAGTCCGAGAGACCCTGAACAACCTGGCCGGCATGAAATTCTTCTCGAAAATCGATATCGTTTCCGCTTTTAACAATATTCGGATTAAAAAGGGGGAAGAATACCTGACGGCATTCCGCACGAGATTCGGCTTATACGAAAGCCTAGTTATGCCCTTCGGGCTGACGGGGGCCCCCGCGACGTTCCAGAGATATATAAACGACTCCTTGCGCGAATATTTAGACGTATTTTGTACAGCCTACCTGGACGACATCCTGATTTACAGCCGCACCCGAACCGAACACGAAGAACATTTGAAGCTCGTATTGGAAGCCCTGAGGAAAGCCGGGCTGTATGCCAACGCCGCGAAATGCGAATTCTTCGTGAAAGAAACCAAGTTCCTGGGCCTACTGGTCGGCGTCGAAGGCGTGAAAATGGACCCTGAGAAAATCACCGCTATCCTGAACTGGCAAACACCCAAAAAGCTTACTGACGTGCAAGCATTTTTGGGGTTTGGCAACTTTTACCGGCGCTTTATCCGAGACTTCTCAAAGATTGTGGCCCCTTTGACGAAATTGACCAAGAAGGACGTCGCATTCGAATGGAATAGTGCCTGCGAAGCCGCCTTCCGACTATTGAAGAGAAAGTTCACCGAAGCCCCCGTATTGGCGCACTTCGATTGGGAAAAGGATGTGATCCTGGAGACCGACGCTTCCGATTATGTTTCTGCGGGAATATTGTCACAATACGGCGACGACGGAATACTCCGCCCCGTCGCGTTCTTTTCGAAAAAACACACAGCTACCGAATGCAATTACGAGATTTACGACAAAGAATTGCTAGCCATTATCCGCTGTTTTGAAGAATGGCGCCCGGAACTCGAAGGGACGTCGTCCCCGGTCCAAGTAATTACGGACCACCGCAACCTGGAATATTTCACGACGACGAAAATGCTCAACCGCCGACAAGCCCGATGGGCCGAATTCCTGTCAAGATTTAATTTCCGTATCACCTACCGACCCGGGAAACAAGGAGCGAAGCCCGACGCACTAACCAGGAGGTCAGAGGATATGCCTGAGGAGGGGGATGAACGACTTAAGCACCAAACACAAGTCGTACTGAAAGAACACAATTTACCTGCCCGCCCCACCCGGTTACAACCCATAATCCGCCAAAACAAACCCCTATTACCAAGATACCTGATAGAGCTACTAGACGCCGGATACGAATCCGACCCGATAACGCAATCTGCCCTAGAAGCGTTGAGGACAGGCGCCGACCGCCACCCCAAGCTGCAATTGGCCGAATGCGAAGAACGATCCGGCTATTTGTATTACCGCAATAGACTGTACGTACCCGATTCGAATAATCTGAAAGCCGAGATCCTGCGCCGCTGCCACGACTCCCCCGTCGCCGGTCACCCCGGCAAAGCAAAAACCTACGACCTGCTGTCCCGAGAATATTACTGGCCCGGAATGCTACATTACGTATCATTATGGGTAAAGAAATGCCAGACCTGCCGCCGAATCAACCCGTCCCGCGAAGGCCACCAGGGCCTCCTGCGACCCCTGCCCACTCCTGAACGCTCATGGCAACACCTGTCGATGGATTTTATCACACATTTGCCGCAAAGCAACGGCCACGACGCCATCCTAGTGGTCGTAGACCGCCTGACTAAAATGAGACACTTCGTCCCTTGTAAAGGGACCTGCAATGCCGAGGACACCGCCAACCTGTAC